>NW_027467063.1:155000-183315 GCF_046128005.1 Genypterus blacodes
CCTCCTCTCTGACATGTTTCTCTCTTTTTCTCCCCAGAGAGCCGATGTTATTAATTACATCTCTGCGACGGCGGAGCAGGAGCGAGAGAGGAAGAGGAGCGAGAGAGGAAGAGGAGCGACACAGAACTTGTTTTAGATTTGTCTCAGTTGGCTCTGACCCAGATACAGCTGAGCTAATATGTGAACACGAGGTTGTGTGTGTGTGTGTGTGTGTGTGTGTGTGACGCTGAGAGGGGAGATGATGCAGTTTGTCCAGGTCTTGTTGCTGCGCTGACAGCACAGATGAACGACACCATGTAGGATGTGACTTTGTTTACGTGCGTCAAGGTGATGAAGAGTTATTATATATAAGACAGAAGCTGCAGCGTCTCACTGAAGCTGCTCAGACACACGGAGGCGTTTAGATGCTCTGTGTGTGTTTACGTCACCACACAGCAGGAAGGAGGACGGCTGCTGAGAGTCAGAGCCAAGCATCAAAGAGGAACCAAGGGAGAGGAGGAGGAGAGGAGCGAGAGAGGAGGAGAGGAGGAATAGAGGAGCTGTGAGGAGTCAACAGGACCAAACACACACCGCAACATTTCATACTGGTATTGGTAATGCTCCAGATAATCGTGGCAGAAAGTCTGAGGAGCCTGAGGAGAGCTGAGGGCCAACACATGTACACACACACACACACACACACACACACACACAGCTGAATAGAGCTCAGCAGGTTGCATCAGAGCCCCGCTGACACTTTCACACTATCAAATGTTTCTCTGTTGTTGCTGCTGTCAATCAACTCGATTAGCTTAACTGTCTCCTCCGTTATTACCTCGCCCTGACATCACTCTCTCTCTCTCTCTCTCTCTCTCTCTCTCTCTCTCATCATTACCCTGATACAAGCTCACGGAGGACACAGAGGACACGGTGGACAACAATCTATCTTCTATTCTACAGGAGCAGGATGTGTGTGTGTGTGTGTGTGTGTGTGTGTGTGTGTGTGTGTGTGTGTGCAGCATCGCGGCTGAATCTGACTGCATGAGTCATCACATGTCGAGTCCAAACAGAGGGGAACTGGGTCGCCCTGTGTGTCTGTGTGTGTGTGTGTGTGTGTGTGTGAGTGTGTGTGAGTGTGTGTGTGTGTGTGTGTGTGTGTGTGTGTGTGTGTGTGCCCCCCCTCTCCCGCCTCCTCATGCTATGTGTTATATTATATTATATTTATATTAGAATGTTTTTTTTCTAACTTATTGTTTTATGATGATTTTTTTGTACTCTGGCTTGTTTTCCTTTATCTTGTTTTCTTTTCTTTATTTCTAAGCCATTTATTTTCCCTTGATCTTGATATTGTAGTAAAATGTGTTTCATGTTATTGATTCATATTTGATGACTCCACATGTTGGACTTTTATTTAGTTGACTTGTTGTCGTTTGTCTTTCTCCCTCCTGCTGTTCCTCCCTGTTTCCTGCCTGATCCTGTTCTCTGATCCTGTTCTCTGATGACCTGATCTCTGATCCTGTTCTCTGATGACCTGATCTCTTTGAGTTACAGCTCATGGATTGATTGATCAGCTCAGACGTTCTGGGACAGAAGGAGAAGCCTTAGGAGCTGCTCCTGCACTCTGCTCTACAACCATCTGCTCCCTCACACACACACACACACACACACTCCACCTGCACACACCAGTACAAGCACAACAAGCACACCACACTAATATGAAGTTAGTGAAGGAGTGGTATTCCTCTAACACAGCACTCAGCAGCTGCCGCCCGGAGTAAACTTTTTAAACCAGGTCGCCATAGAAACAAGTTGGCACGAGGTGACAAAAAAAATCAAGTGTGCCAGCAAAAGCGTTGGCGCTCAGACGGCCCGAGAGGACTGCGGTCCCTCCAGCACCCCCGCTGCTCGCTGCTTAGTAACAACATGTGACCTCTGTGTCGCTGCTCCAGCCTGCTGCTCCCAAGGAGCTGCTGCAGGGAGGAACACAGGGAGGAACCCAGGGAGGAACCCAGGGAGGAACCCAGGGAGGAACACAGGGAGGAAGCCAGGGAGGAACACAGGGAGGAACCCAGGGAGGAACACAGGGAGGAACACAGGGACTCTGGATCATTCACTTCCACGTCCTGATGTCATAGTGAGATCCACCTGGAGCAGATTTGATGCGACAGGACGACAGGTTGGATATTTCCCAACATGGAAACTAATGAATCCCTCCAGGCAAACTACAACAAACTGCAATGTGACAAACCTGAGAGACGACGGCGAGGAGCACCTGGCAGCCGTGATGGCGTCAGACAACAAACCCAGCAGTCGGCAAGACTGAGGAAAAGAATTCACCACAACAGAACCAGAGCCAGTTTCTAGGATAAGAAGTCAGGAACACCATAGAAACTATAACCTCAGCTGCTGTGATGCAGATCATAAGAGACCTGACCCCCATCTGACCCCCATCTGACCCCCATCTGAGCCCCCTAACCAGACTAGAGCACAGTCTCCTTGTCCTGCGGGCGGCGGCTGTGGCGGTGGCGGTGGTGCAGCCGTGCAGTGCTGTGGACAGTGGATGGGTCGCAGACGAGCGTGGACGAGCTGTGAAAGACAAAGAGCCACGACAGAGAAACAGATAGCAGCATGTCCAGCCAACTGAGGGCGAATGGGAGAGAGGCAGGGGGGCGGGGACGTGGGATGGGGCCCTACCTCCCGTGATCACTGAACTTAGAAACGGAGCCGCCGCGGTGGTGGTGGTGTGTGGGTGGAGGGGGGGGGGGGGGGGGAGGGGGTGAGGGACACAAAGAACATGCTGGAAACTCTGTACCTTTCAATGTGCCTTCAGAGAGTTCCCAACTCACCCCCGGAACCATTAAATCTAGAGGAACGAGACCATGTTAGTCAGTGAGAAGCAGGAAGAGAGCAAGGAGGGAAGGAAGGAAGGGAGGAAGGAGTCTGAATCAGGAGAGAGAGAGAGAGAAAGAGGGAAAGAGGGATGGAGTAAGGCCAGAAGGAAGCGATGGAAGTTTAAGCTGGTTCCTGTTCCTACTTTGTCTTTCCAGAGATTCTGAGTCCAGTTAGCTTTGGTCTCCAAACATTCCCACTGGGATTCTCAAACCATCGTCATCCTCAAGCCAAAGAGACACTACACAACGCCCAGCCCGCTCTGTGGCTCAACCAGAGCAGACACACCAGTCCACATCCAGCTGCACGGCAAAAACCTCTCCTGACCAAAAACACAGAGAAACTCCAAACTCAAGCTGGACCTGGAGAAGACCTGGACCCGGAGAAGACCTGGACCCGGAGAAGACCTGGACCCGGAGAAGACCTGGACGTGCCAAGTCTGCATGAGTTTGTCTGTGTGAAAAGTGTGTAAGAAGAAAAGTGTGTGTTTGTGTGCTCGGTGCTCGTCGGTCAGGCGCTTCCTTAAAAAGAGAGGAGATCCATTTTCCCATCTGTATTTCTCAAGAGCTGGACGGAAACGTTTCCATCATCAACAGCAAGAAAGCAAAAGTTTGTCTGCTCTACTTTGAAAACCAAAAAGTCCACTGCTCCTTGAAGAAATGTAAGAAAAACACCAGCTGAGATAAATATGGGGACAAATTTGCAAGAAGTCCAATGTTGGAGGTTCAAGGGCTTAAGTTTTAGGAGAAGGAGGCAGTGGAATAAAAAACCAACCAAGCAGTGAATCAACTCCTATACAGCCGGAGGGGAGAGAGAGAGAGAGGGCGAGCAAAGAGACCTCAGCTACAGGGGAACTCTTCATCCAGTTTGCTGGATCCCTGCCCCTGCGGCTGTACTAAACCACATGCAGAAGAGGGGAAGGGAGGGGGGTCCGCTGCTTTTCCACTGAGGCCATTAAGATCTGGACTCCCCCTCCCTCTAGCTCTGTTCACCCACCGCCATGCAAGCCCCGTCAGCGCTGCCCGGCATGCGTCGCAGGGTCAACCCAAGCACGGCAGCTACGGTCGACCAGGCAAGGTAAGGGAGGAGGGGGGAGAGAGGCGGCTTCCGGGGGGGGGGGGCGACGCCGGCGGTCGCCTGTCCCGGATCTGAAGAGCTCACAGGCCTGCACGGACTCGTCTCCCCGTCTCAGGAGGAAAGTCTCCACAGTCTGCGGCAGAGTGGGCAGAGCCGGAGCGGGCGACCGCCAGGAAGCAACGACGCGACCATGAGTCCTACAAGGAAGGGAGAGGGAAGGTTCTACTGCAGAGGAGCGACTATCTGACCAACTAGCTCTCTAGCTGCGTTCTCCCCGGCTTCGGTCAAACCAAACCAAGAAGCAAGACGAAAACAAAAACAGGCTCAAATCAAGCAGGACTCAGAAAGATGTGGAAAGACTACCGACCAGCCAGCTCCTTCTCCTTACTCCGTCTCTTTTTCTCCATGCGTTTCAGTCTCTTCTCCTCCCGGCGCTTGGCCTCCTCGGCCTCCTGGTGGCGCCGGCACTTGTGGAAGTTCTCCACCACCACGCCCACGAACATGTTGAGCACAAAGAACGCCACGATCAACAGGAAGGAGATGAAGTAGAGCAGCATCCAGGGGTTGTAGTTCATCTGGGGCTGAAACACAGACCAGTCATCATCAGTTTAAACCTTCATCTCCCTGAATATCAGGGACGTGTCACTTCGAGCTGAAACCTGTTGTTTACCTGTTGATCCACTCCCACAGCGTCCAGTCCGTCATACATGATGTCCACCCAGCCGTCTTTGGAAGCGAGTACGAACAGAGACATCAGAGCCTGAGAGGGAAAGAAGAAGGACAGAGAGAAGAAGAAGAAGAAGAAGAAGAAGAATCCATCACAGCGTCTCTGTCTCTGTCCCTTCATGGAGTCATGGTGGAGGTGGAGGTCTACCTGGCCCAGGTTGTCAAAGTTGTACTTGTGTCTGACCCATTTGTAGTTGGCCTGCAGACAGTCGGACCTGTTGGTGACGTTCCTGACGTCCTCGCCCTGACAGACGAAGAACTTCCCTTTGAAGAGCTGAAAGGAGAAAACAGATGAAGTAGGACGACATCACTTCCCTTCATCTCCTTGAGAAGGTCCTGGGTTTGAATCCCTGTTAGGATGTGTGGTGATGTCCTTCATCCCCACTCTCCTCATCCTCCTCTCTCACCTGCACTCCCAGGATGCCGAAGATGATGAAGAAGGCGCAGCAGATGACCACGATGTTGCCAATGGGCTTCAGCGACGACATCAGGGTCTCCACCACCAGCTTCAGGCCCGGGGCTCTGCTGATCACCCTGGAAACCAGAACACAGAGCAGCACAGAGCAGCTCAGACCAGATGGAGCACACAAACCTCTGGCGTTCAAACCACCAACTTCCTCATCTCTCTCTCTCTCTCTCTCTCTCTCTCTCTAATTAAGCCAATGAACTGATGAGGATGTTTCATTAATGTCAGCATGGCACCCTGCGCTGCACTGCAATGCAGCTGAGCGCCTCCCAGAGGGTAAAACACACACACACACACACACACACACACACACACAAAACCCTGCCAATTCACAAACAGAATACACAGATGTGCATACATCAGCAGGCAATCGCTTACAGCAACTGCACACACACACACACACACGCGCACACACACACACACGCACACACGCACAGATCAAGTGAATGTGATGTGACACCACAGCAGCAGAGGAACGTGAAAAGGCCTAAAAAACCAAATGAACTCTACAAAGACCGAGCGGCTGACAGAGCGGCTGACAGAGCAATAATTTCCCGCCTCTTGGTTTCTTTGTGTTTCCCCTCCAGCAGGCGTCTGAGTGAGCGAGGCATTAAGAGGAGACGTGAGATAACAAGGAGCCGGGCTGACGAAGGCCACTGATCAATAGACCTGATCAGCGCTCTGATCAGAGAATAACGAGCCTGCGTCTTCACGTCAGGCTGCAGTACCTCTGCTGCCTCTTGGGGGCGGCGGTGCTGCAGAGTGTTTCTATTGATCTGCTCAGAGGAGAAGAGAGATCAGGCTGTCAATCAAGTTTAAACTTCTGTATTTTCAATCAGATGCAGAAACAGCTGCTTCCTCTTTATTGCCTCTGGATCTTCTTCTTCTTCTCTGTTTCTATCTCTCCGCCGCACTTCATCACACCCGGTGTGTCGGCGCCGTGGGAACAGGCCGACCACTTACTGGTCTACACACACACACACACACACACACACCAGTACAAAGTATGTAGCGCTCCAGAACACACAGCGGCTCGTGTGTGTGTGTCGTTCCCTCACACACCTGCCGGCGGCTAAAATTGCGTCTATTGATTATCTTTCCTCGCTTTAGCGTCGGCGGCTCAGACTGTCAGGCGGCGACCCGGCGCCGGAGGGGGAAACACGGCGAGCTCATATTTAATTCAAACCCCTGGAGAGGCGAGTCTGCGTCGCTACGCCGCCGTGACAACAAGCTGGTAGTGGAAACAAAGCGTCTCTTCCTGCCTTCACACCGCTAATGTGTCAGAGCGGCCACATCTAATATTGATGGAGCCGCTCTGTCAGGCCGCCGCTGTGTGGGTTCTCAGAGTGAGGCTGGGTCGGTTGTTGGTCGGTTGTTTGTCCCGGTGTCAGTTTGGTCTCACAAGCACACGGAAACACATCCACACACCACAAACATCAATCAAGACGAGCGGCGCCTAAGGGGTCATGAGGTCGAGGAGGAGGAGGAGGAGAACGAGGAGGAGGAGGAGAGAGAGACTTTAATCTTTGGTGTTCTGATGGTTCCGGCTCCATCGGCTACACAGCAACAGCAAGTATTATACGAGATGCTGCCTGCCAGAATGAGCTCAATAGAACAGGAAGTATGCAGAGGGCGTGGCCGTGTTTCTGCCTCCAGGCTGAAACGATGGATGAAGCAGAATGGATCAGATGTTCCTCACAGAGCAGGCGCTGTGGTTACTGCAGTGCTTCTCAGTTGTTTTCTGTGTATAAGGCAGTGGGTCCACTCAGCGTTAGGTGATTCCTTCTTGAGTGCCTGAAGCCCTTTTCTGATCCCTGCCATGGTCTGTGCACCATCACTGCAAACACCAATGCAGTTCTCCCACTTGAGTCCATTCTGGGTCAGGAAGCAGTCCAGTATTTTGAATATCTCTCCAGCTGTGGCTCTGTCTCTGACATATTTACAAAAAAGTAAACGTCAAATGTATGTCAAAACGTACATGAGCAATAAACAAGCAGTCTTTGTTGCTGTCAATCGCTTCATGGAATTGTAAGGCAAAACGTTTGTCTTTGAGTTTATCCACCAGCTGTTCTTGAAGATCGTCAGCAATGAATTTAATTTTTCGGCACTTGCGTCATCCAGCATGAAAGAGACCATCTCTACTGCTGCAGGAAGTCTGAGCTCCTCTGCTATGGTGTGGGGTTTTTTTGCACCGAGCAATTTGGTACGCCACCCTATATGATGCTAACAGTGCTAGCTGGTTCACCAAACTAGCATTCAAGAAGCGGGATGTTTGTTGGCCATATTCGGCACGTTTTCGCTGAAAAAACTCAAGCGGCGTATCAGCGTGGTTGGGGTGTGACGTGTTCAAGTGACGGCTTCATTTATTTGGCTTCATGCTGTCCGCTGCCATCATTTTTACACACAATAAACACACCGGTCTTTCCTCGTCTCCCACCGTTGTCACAGTGAAGCCGAGCGCTACATATGATTCGTCATATTTCCTTGTCTTGGCTTTCGGGATACTTTTGTCTTTGTCCTTATCTCCGTCTCTCTCTGCCTTTCTTTTCATCCCTGTTAAGTATTTTTCCATTGAGTCTTCTGTGCTGGCTTCGGCTCTGTGTTGTGTGTGTGTGTGTGTGCGGATGCTCGGTGCTTCATATCTCCAACTCTAACAATGAGAGTAAATGGAACACTACCTGCCATTTACTCTCATTATTACACCTATATGAGAACTACATGCTGGCGTGAAAGTGCCACTGCCACCTATGGTAGCGGCAGGAGTGATGACTTTACACTCAGAGAGGAACGCCGACACTTTCTAACTCTAATGGATCTACGTATAAGGAGCAGCGTTCCTCCTGCTAACATTCAAACATCCTCAGGAATTTCCAAACTGGCTGCGGTTTTCCGTGCCGGGAACGCCAGGAAGACACTTTTAATAAGGAAGCTCCCGCCAAGTCTTCTGGAAAGGAGACAAGGACAGTGAAAGCACAGAGCGTCTGAGGCGCCGCTGCCAACTTGGCCACCGTCCTGTCAAATTAGCCGCCGACATCGTTTTACTTCCTGCCTCTTTGCGTTGGCAGACATTTAAGTGAAACACCACAGATCGTTGATTATGTCGTCCTTCCTGCCATCGTACCTGCAGGACAGCAGCGTTTACCCTCATCACGCACAGGCCTGCCCCCTGCCATGCCCCTTTACTCTGACCTCTGACCCTGAACCCTCTGTATCTTCTGGCTGCCTTCCCACTCCGCTCTCCTATGATGTCGCTCGAGTGAACATTTAGTAGAATTGACTTTGTTCTCAGTCGTCTGAAGGTGAAATCGTCCAAGAATCTCCATAAGCGACCGAAGCAGCCAAAGCGTGGAGTGAAAGCTTAGCACGATGTCGCCCGTAATGCTTGGCCCGTCCTTCTCCAGTTTATGGGTCTAAAGTTAATAAGCTAAGCCTAAAGCCACATTAGAGCGTTGCTCTGCAGCCTCAGCACAGCTCTGCTCTTTGCTCTGTCTGTCTTCATTCATCTCTCCGTCCCCTCCTCTTCCTCTCTCACTCCGTCTCCGTCCCTCTTCATCACGTCATCCTAATCCCGTTTCCCTTTCTGCTGTTCTGCGTTTTCCCCGGCCTTTCCTGCTGATAGCTGCGCTCTAAGACCTGAGACGTGTCAGGCCTTCGCCTCTAATCCGACTCTAAACCTTCCTCACTTGACGTTAATGCGGCCTCGTCCTCGGCCGGCGAGATTAATAAGGCAGCCGGGATTCAGCTGCCGCCGCCGCGCTTTGGGTCGAGAACCTTTCATTTGTCACGATCACCACAGATCAATGAGGAAGAGGAGCAGAGAACAAAACACAGCAGAGGAACCTGAGCTGATGGAGGTTTGACTTTAAATGAGGAATCTGTACTGCAGCAGGACCTCCAGGTGCCTCTGGTGCCTTGGTGTGCTGCGTGTGTGTGCTGCGTGTGTGTGTGTGTGTGTGCTGCGTGTGTGTGTGTGTGTGTGTGTGGTGCGTGGCGCTCACCGCAGCGGCCTCAGCGTCCTCAGCAGGCGCAGCACTCGCAGCATTCCCAGGATCTTGGGGCTGGAGTTTGAGATGAGGGAAACCAGGATGTCGATGACGGAGATGAACACCAGCATCCCGTCCAGAAGGTTCCAGCTGCTCCTCAGGTAGGACTTCTCTCCAAAACACCAGCCCAGGGCCACGATCTGACAACCACACACACACACCTTCAACCTCCTGACATGCTGCTCCATCCCTCCATCCATCCTCTCCTCCTCTCTCCTCCTCTCCCCCCCTCCTCTACTCCCCCTCCCCCTACCCCTCCCCCCCTCCCCCTCTCCTCCTCTCCCCCCCTCCTCTCCTCCTCTCTCCCCCTTGCTGGTCAGTGTTGCTCTGTTTACTCTTCAGCCTCCATGTCTTTGATAATAAGCAGATCTCTTATTGACTCGTATCTCCGTCTCCTCCCTCCTGCAGCTTATTGACGCAGCAGATTTGATGTATTCTCCTTCAGCACAGATCATCAAACTTGCAGTCTTCCTCTCCAGACCTCATTTCTGATTCTATAGCTGCTGCTCCTGCTTCATTCTGCCTATAGGCAGAAAACAACAGCCTGGCTTTGTTCCTGCAGCTCAAACTGATTTAATCACAAACAAACAAAGCCGCACAGATTCTTCTTCCTTTGTGCATTCATGAGCACTCGATGACAGAAGGACTCATTTGCATGTGTTGTTGCTCATCAATGCGTAATAATAAATATATATATTAATAAGAACTTTGGCAGGCGAGCCACTTCCTGTTTATTATGAGACTTATCAAAATAATGCCCCATTAAATCCCACTGATGACTTAGAACTAACTATCACAAGAGCTGTGTGTGTGTGTGTGTGTGTGTGAGTTCACTGGGACCACATATAGACGCAGAGGCTGGGAGTGAGTGACACGGATGAACTTTCCTCCCCTCTTCCTCTCCGCTTGCTATCGCCCATTAGAATGCAGACGAAACCAGCATCCGCATTATGCAACAGCCTCCAGAGAGCGTGTGTGTGTGTGTGTTTGTGTACGGCCCATGTGTCTCTCAGTGTGTGTGTTGCTGCTGTTGTGAGTCTGAACCTCGTGGCGTGGATCTGCTGTGTTTACACGTCAGCAGGACGTTTACTATCTGGGATAAACATGGAATAAATGTCCTAAATAAAGGCAAGGTTCCATTCTGCAGCTTCTGTCCCATGACCTAAAGCTCTGATCTGGGTCATGTGTATGTGTGTGTGTGTGTGTGTGTGTGTGCTCACCTTGACAGTCATCTCCGTCACAAAGATGGCAGTGAAGATGTAGTTGGACAGCGTGAGGAAGACTCTCTCCTGCAGAAAGAGAGGAAGAGGATTCATCACCGGCTGGTTGTCACTCAGCAGTAACCCTGCTCACCGGAGATGCTTGTTTGCCCAGAATTTGTTGCCGAGTGAGAATTTGGGCCATAACGCTATCGTGAATTATACATCAGTAACTACGGCGACGCTCTGAGAACACCAGCGAGTACATTTGCGCCAACAGGCGACGTTTTGAGGCAATGTTCAAGTTGTTGCTGCTGCATTTCCACACTGTTTCATTACTGAACTCCCAGGCCTCCCTGTTGCCTGCGGCGACGTGTGAGTGTGTGAGTGTGTGAGTGTGTGGAAGTGTGTGGAAGTGTGTGTGTGTGTGTGTGTGTGTGTGTGTGTGGAGCTTATTTACTGAGCCAAACAAGAGTGTGGAGAGGGACGGAGCAGGAGTGAGATCCTCTCACACCATGCTTATTTACTTCTCCTCTGTTTGGGGAGATACTCAATGTATATGTGTGTGTGTGTGTGTGTGTGTGTGTGTGTGATGTAAGAGGAGGCCGTGGGAAAGGCAGACACACACACGCGTAAACACAGACGGCAGCCCTGCAGTTTTTCTTGAAGTCTCTGGGAATTGAGCCTTTGAGAGGGTTCAAGTATTCAACTCCTCACGCTTAGGAAGGAGTGGACAAGAGACAGAGAGACGGAGAGACAGAGAGCAGAGAGACAGAGAGCAGAGAGACAGAGAGACAGAGAGACAGAGAGACAGAGAGCAGAGAGACGGAGAGCAGAGAGACAGAGAGCAGAGAGACAGAGAGCAGAGAGACAGAGAGACAGAGAGCAGAGAGACGGAGAGACAGAGAGCAGAGAGACGGAGAGACAGAGAGCAGAGAGACGGAGAGACAGAGAGACAGAGAGACAGAGAGACAGAGAGCAGAGAGACGGAGAGCAGAGAGCAGAGAGACGGAGAGCAGAGAGACAGAGAGACAGAGAGCAGAGAGACGGAGAGACAGAGAGCAGAGAGACAGAGAGACAGAGAGCAGAGAGACAGAGAGACAGAGAGACAGAGAGACGGAGAGCAGAGAGACAGAGAGACAGAGAGCAGAGAGACAGAGAGCAGAGAGACAGAGAGACAGAGAGACAAAGAGACAGAGAGACAGAGAGCAGAGGGACAGAGGGACAGAGAGACAGAGAGACAGAGAGACAGAGAGACAGAGAGACAGAGAGCAGAGGGACAGAGAGACAGAGAGACAGAGAGACAGAGAGCAGAGAGACAGAGAGCAGAGAGACAGAGAGCTACTTCCTGTTTACATGATGTATAATCCATATCCTCCTCTGATTGGTCGCCTGCAGCGAGCTGAACTGGGCGGGGCTTATTAGCGGATCATGACGTCTCCAGTTTGAACGCCGTACGTGTCTCAGCTTCCTGTCTGCTTCCCACACTCAGGCTGATGAATGACATCAAACTGAAGTGAATGAGATGTAAAGTAGGTCAAGTCAGCTGGAGACACGCACACACACATACACTTCGCTCGCTTGCTTCGCTCAAACTCTCAGCCAATGAGACGCCCACATGTGGCTGCAGAGTCACGCCGACCCGCCTGCTGCTGCTCAACTGGCTCAGGTTATATTTAGACCAGAGAAGAAGAAACGCATGATCGCAACAGACAAGAGACAGAAACCCAGAGCCCCCTCAGGAGGAGCCCAGGGCCCCCCAATGAGGAGCACAGCGCCCCCCCAATGAGGAGGACAGGGTCCCCCAATGAGGAGCACAGCGCCCCCGCAGGAGGAGCCTCCCATTTTGCCTCCTCGCTCCCTCGAAAACTTCTGGGACTCTCTTCTTGTTTATCTCTCAGTGTGCTGCAGCCTTTGTTCCTGCAGTCTTCCTCTGTGAGGAAGAGTTGGAGCGCTGAAAGCTTCAGATTGATGGTAATGTGCGTTGCTGATGCTGACATAATTCTGTCTCCGGCTGCAGACGGCGGCGCTTTATTGTTGGCCGGCCTTAATTAGGAATAATAAAGGATAATAGCTGGAATCATCATCCTCCGTCATTCCCACTGAGCAACAGGAAGACGGTAACCAGGCAACGTCCACAGCAAAGCCAAACAGCCCGAGACAAAGTGTCTGACAGAACGTCCAGGACGCAGAAGCATTCAGCCGCATTCCTCGCTCCAATGTTATGATTAAAGCTTTGATCTGATCTGAGCAGAGACAGAGCCGCTGGGAGGTCCTGGGTCAGATCCTGTCTCTCTGTCCTGCTGGGCCCTGAGGCGTCCTGAGCCTCCTCAGGTGTGACAGATCACCTGTTAGCTCAGCTCCACCGTCAGCCCGGCCTGTTGATGAGGCTTTATGAGATCTTTGTCGCGTTTTATGGGCGTTAATAAAGTTTAATCTGCTCTGAGCATCGAACACACGCTGTGGAGTTCTGGAGTTTGAGCCTCCGAGTCGCCTGGACAGTCCTGCTGGGTTAACGGCTCGGCTCGGCTCGTGTGTGTGTGTGTGTGTGTGTGTGTGTGTGTGTGCATGTCAGTCACTTTCTCCTCCTCTCCGTGTTTGTTTTGCCGTTTCACACTGTTTCCTTTGTGATTGCGAGGAGGTTCCCATCTCAGCAGTGTGTAGTAACGTGTGTGTGTGTGTGTTTCTGCTTCACACACATCCATCAGACTGAAGCTCTGACGCTCGTCCGTTTAAATCAGGACAGAATTATTGACGCCTTGCATCACAGTCAGACGTCTGTGAAGCGACAGGAAGTCCATAATGTTTAGCCTGAACTCAAACGGGAGAGGAGACGAGAGCGGGAACGGCAAAGCTGCAGGGAGGAAACACGATGCAGATGGAGGTAAACCTGTGTGTGTGTGTGTGTGTGTGTGTGCAGACTCACAGCGCTGCCCGCCTCGATGTGAGGCCTCTCCATGGCGATGGTGATGCAGTTGAGGAAGATGATGACGAGCACCACATGGTCAAACATCTTATGTGTGATGATCTTCCTGCAGACGACCCGAAACCTGCAGAACACACACAACAGCCACAAGTGTGTGAGTGTGTGAGTGTGTAAGTGTGTAGGTGTGTGAGTGTGTGAGTGTGTAAGTGTGTAGGTGTGTGAGTGTGTGAGTGTTTAAAGAACAGAGTGTCAGTAATGGAACTCTACTTGAGTTTTTCCATCTCACTCATTAAGGCGTGGATGTAAACATGAGCTCAACTCTTCCTCTCCTTCTGTCCTTCCTTCCTTCCTTCCTTCCTTGGCTCCTCTTCACTATGAGCAGTATTCATTCTTTTAAGTGGACACGTTTCAAACTGAGCCTGAATGAAGCTCAGAGATCAAACTCGGCCTTTTGTCCTTAGATGATGTCGCTGATGTAAAGTTTGTTTACATTAAACTGACAGCTGTGATTGACAGCTCGTCCCTCTGTGACTCAGCTGATGGATAAGGAGTCAGTCCTTCGTCACGGCGACATGTAGAGCTTCCTGGGCTCTCAGCTGGTGACCACAGAGCGTCGCTCTATATGGAGCTGCAGGGACTGAGGGGTGAATCAGGCCAGAGCGGCTCAGCTCCCATGTCTTTATTTGGCAATACAGCGCCATTGTGTCAACACTGTGTGTGTGTGTTTGTGTGTGTGTGAGCTCATTTCCCTTTGATATAACACACACACACACACACACACACACACACACACACACACACACACACACACACAGCTCAGTGTGTTCTGATCTTCATCATTTGAATTTTGTGAATTTTAATAAACTTCAGTGATGGTGTGAATCTGCTCTGGTTGATCTTCCTCCCTGTGTGTGTGTGTGTGTGTGTGTGTGAGTGTGTGTGTGATCATTTCTCATTCTGATCTCTGAATCAAACCAAACTTCCTCCGTCTCCTCATCAGTTGTGTCTTGATTGGCGGCTGACAGCGCTCCTCTGTGTGTCTGGATGTTTACGTGTTGTGACGCAGGTGTGGTCGTCTGTCGTCATGGCTGCACCACCGTCACTACGCCTGAGGTTTCCTTCCAGCCCACAGCAGGAACATGACAGCTTTGCCTCATGAGAGCAGGAGGATTCTCTCCTCCTGCCTCCAGATAAGCTCCTCCCTCCGCTCTGAGCCAGGAGGAGCTGCACGTCTCCATGTAGGACGTAGAGGAGCAACACATTCTTACTTTAGCTCTTCATCACAACTCTGGAACTTCTTCACTTCCGTCTGAATCTTCTATTCTGGTCTCTATCTGCTGATCTGCTGCTGCACTGACCCACTTTACCCTGAAGAATCAGACGCATCTGTGAGCTGCTGAGGACCCAGAGACCAAACAGGGACCTGAACAGAGTCCACGCCTCATTAAAGCCTCACCAGGCTGCAGTGAGCTCCGTGTGGCCCCCTGCTGTGTGTTCTCTGGATGATATCAGGCACAGCAGGGGGGCGGGGGCCGCGGTACAAGGATCTGTTTGGTTTGCGTCAAACCATCTACATCAAAAGTTGGATGGATTCAGTTTGTGGCTGAGAGGAAACGCAGCGATCCTCCCTCCCTCCCTCCTCCCCTCCCTCCCTCCCTCCTCCCCTTCCCTCCTCCCTCTTCCCTCCTCTGCTGCTGCTTACTCAACCCTGACATGGCAGAAACGCACAGATAAAAGAGAATTATGAAGCGGGAATGTGGGAGGGAAGAAACGCCGCTTCCACTCGGCTGCCAAACACGCCTTAGCTCCAGCAGTCAGCATGAGAGGAAGTGAGCCAAGAGAGACATCAAAGACCTCTCTGTTTACAGGGGGGGGGGGGGGCATCCAGAATCAACCATTATTTTGGGCAAATCAACATAATAATAAATAGATATTCCTCTGCACAGCTGAAGCGCTTTTCCCTGTGTGTGTGTGTGTGTGTGTGTGTGTGTGTGACGGAGAGAGCAGCTGCCAGGATCCCACCTGACACACACACACACACAAACATCTAATCCCACCTGACACACACTTATCACACTCCTTCAGCCATGGGCCCTGTGGCGTTCATGAACACTGTGATTCTCCCCGTCGTTTAACCGTTTGTGCTGACGGACTGAAGCTCTCACTGCTTTGACTGATTCATGTTTGTTATTGTACAGCTCTGTGGATTCTGATCAGCCAATCACAGGAGGGATGGAGGGATGGAGGGATGGATGGAGGGATGGAGGGATGGAGGGATGAGCGGAGGAGGGATGGAGGGATGAGCGGAGGAGGGATGGAGGGATGGAGGGATGGATGGAGGGATGAGTGGAGGAGGGATGGAGGGATGGAGGGATGGATGGAGGGATGAGCGGAGGAGGGATGGAGGGATGGAGGGATGGATGGAGGGATGAGTGGAGGAGTGAGGCTCACCTAGACTCTGGAGGGAAGAGGTAGAGCGACCAGCGGTCCCTCTGACGACACCATTCAGGCTGCTTCTTCTCCAGCCAGCGGAGGAGCCTGGCAGGACGACTCTGAGGCCACACACACACACACACACACACACACACACACACACACACACACACACACACACACACACACAGGAGAGACTCAGCATGTTTACTCACCTGACTCTGAAGGTTTCTGCAGCTATTCTGTCTGTTTGAAGCTTAGAGACACAGAGACCCTGACTCACAGTAACACACAGTAACACACAGTACATGATGGACACACACACACACTTGTAGCTACATGGGGCCATCACTGATGCTAAGTGAGGTTGTGAGCTGAGCTCTGTCTGTCACTGAGCTCTGAGGTCTGTTTGACCCAGTTACAGATAAGTTTGTGTCATTTCAGAGACATGTGTTGTTCTGCTGGGTCCACAGCTCAGAGAGAGACGACCCTCTCTCTCTCTCTCTCTCTCTCTCTCTCTCTCTCTCTCTCTCTGATGAGGGAACAACAGATGTCTCCACAATGAGACATGTCACAGAGAAGCCTCGCTGAGTCTGGATGTAAATTTAGCAGAATCATCACTTTTTGTAAAATCGCTGTGATGTGACTTTTATGCAGACCACAGAGACAGAGCAGCCACAGAGCAGCGAGAGAGCTGCACCACGTCTGCTCTCATTCAGATCAATGTAAAGAAACGTATGGAATCAAATCCTGTATTCTTTTATTCCTCCGGGTCTGAGCGGAGCACACAGGGACAGAACTCTGTGTGTAAGTCGGGCAGTGAAACCTGATCTTATTGAGGACCTGACAGAGAGCAGGCCTGACTGAGCTGTGGGGGTCTCAGCTCTCTCTTTTAGTCCTCAATAGAGCAGCAGTAGCAGTATGAACACACACACACTGACCAGGTTGGCGTCCTCCTCTGCGTCTTCTGCGTTTTCCTCCAGTGAGACCTGCGCCGCCCCCAGAGCGGAGGGAGAGCCTTTCCCGTTACAGTCGCTGTGCTCTGGGGGCCTTAAGTGGCCCAGTGAGGGGGGTCTGGAGCTGTGCATGCTGGCTGAGCGATACAGGTATGGAACCTACGCAGCCAAAACATGCACGTCAAAGATCCTCTCACCACCAGAGCCCTTACACAGTTCACACACACACACACACACTCACTCACTCGCTACCTCACTCACTCACTCACTAACTCTCACTCACTCACTCACTCACTCATTACCTCACTCACTCACTCACTCACTTACACACTCACTCACTCACTCACTCACTCACTCATTACATCATTCACTCACTCACTCTCACTCACTCATTAAATCACTCACTCACTCACTCACTCACTTACACACTCACTCACTCACTTACACACTCACTCACTCACTCACTCACTCACTTACACACTCACTCACTCACTCACTCACTCACTTACACACTCACTCACTCACTCACTCACTCACTCACTAACTCTCACTCACTCACTCACTCACTCTCACTCACTCATTAAATCACTCACTCACTCACTCATTACCTCACTCACTCACTCACTCACTTACACACTCACTCACTCACTCACTCACTCACTTACACACTCACTCACTCACTCACTCACTCACTCACTCACTCACTCACTCACTCACTCGCTCACTCACTCACTCTCTCCTCTGGGTCTCTTTGAATTCTCAGATTTATTTCCCTCAGCTCCAAAGCTCCGCCCACCCACCCACAAACTACCATAACATAAAGGTATTGTTGTGTTGTTGTGTTGTTGTGTTGTTGACCTCTCTGACCCTACATGATGATGTCATGGAGGAGAGCTGTACCTGCAGCAGGGCGTCAGGTGGCAGATCCATGGAGCTCCGCGTCTCCACCGACTCCATCCTGCGGTGTCGCGGCCCTGGCTGCGACATGGAGTCCGTCCTGGCCAGAGAGGCGTCGTCCTCCTCCATCAGGCCGCCTCCCTCTTCCCCGCCCTCGCCGTCTTCTGAGCTGGAGCCTCCCTCCCCAGAGAGGAGGGAACGCCGCTCCCCGGACAGACGCTTCTGGCGTTTGAGCGACGGGGCGCGGCCCACGCTGTTCCAGCTGGACCGCCGACTCGCCCAACCGCTGCCGGAGCTCCATGGGCCGTTAGGGGAGGAGCTACGGGCGCTCGACTGGAGAGGGAGGGAGGAAGAAGAGGAGGAGAAACTTTGATGAAGAACCAAGATACATTTGATGGATCTCTGTCACAGCTGCTTGATTCACCTGCAGCTGGACTAAGTTACGCTGACAGACGCAGAGAATCCAGACGGATTCCGGTCTCCAGTCTTTATTGCTGCTCGTCAGTTTGTGGAGCAGAGAGAGGAAGTGGCAGCAGCGAGTGTCAGAGCGCCACGCCACCTTATCATCATCAATCATTACGACAGCCGTAAATCAGCGGGACGTTCACAGTGAGGGGGAACTCCTGCTACTTAGAGCTTCAGGTGACGAGCCTGTCAGAGAGGCAGAAACCCACAGCGTCTGGACCTGAGCAGGCTTTCACACCTGTCTACTCACTGTGTCGTCATGGATACGAGCTCTGACACGAGGAGACACAACCATCAGGGAGGAGCTGTTGTTTGTTTGTTTGTTTGTTTGTTTTAGTCCACAAAGGTAAAAGGACTGTTGAGGATGTTTGCGTTCACGTTTGCCTCATCGTGTTTGTGGCAATATGGCCGACAGCTGACCTGAGACTACGTTACCATGGTGACATCCACAATTTGTTTTTCCATGGTATTTTCCATCGGCGGGTACTTACGGGGGATTTGTCGTAGCAGGCCGGCTCCACGGAGACGCTGCTGCCCCGTCTGAGCTCGAGGCCCAGTGGCGGGTCGCCTGCCACGGGCAGCTTGGGGACGGGCATGGGCGTGGCTGCCGTGTGGGTGATCAGGGGCGGAGTCAGGCTGTTCTTCAGGTCCACGTGACCGTTTACAGGCACGACTGAGGAGGCAAGGAGAAGAGGAGAGAATTATGAAAGCATAGAAGAAGAACCAGCAGGGAGAGACATGAGGATGATGATGATGATGAGGGGGAGGAGGAGGAGGAGACCCTATACAGTGAAGCCTCAGCAATGCAGCACAGCATCTTTAAAAATGGATGCCTCAGTGTTTCTCAGCAGCATGAATATTTCAGAGGGCATTAATGTGAGGAGAAGCGCGGGGGAGAGAACGATGTCGGACAGAAACACAAACAGCAATGCAACTTTAATAACGCTAATTCCTCCATCTTTCTCGCAGACCCAGGAGATGTAAACCAGGCTCAGCTATGTGCCGACGGTCTGAGGGGGCGATCACAGGCACGCGTGGGAGCTTTTCTATACTGCGGCGCCTTCACGGGGACGTTCCCTCTGTGTTAACACTAATCAGAGAGGACAGGAAGCTGCGTGACAGGAATTATAGATGAGAGGGACGAGCACGTGTCGCAAAACAGGGGAGGAGAGGAAGAGGAGGAGCAGAACGCAGACAGATAGAAGATGGAGGCAAGCTGAGACACCACATCATAATGAGTGAACTCTGACCTTTACATTACATACAGAGTTTATGTCCAGTGAGAGAGAGAGAGGGAGAGAGAGAGAGGGAGAGAGAGAGAGGGAGAGAGAGAGAGGGAGAGAGAGAGAGAGAGAGAGAGAGAGAGAGAGAGAGAGAGAGAGAGGGAGAGAGACATAGAGAGAGAGAGTTGTTGTAGTTGTGCATACAGAGGTGTATGAAACCTCAGATGATGAGTTATGTAATGATTTGTTTACATTATAATCATAACAGCTTCATTTCCATGCATGATTGACAGACACTTTGTTTACCTGCAGACGATAAATCCTTCTTGCTGCCGTTGACGTCCTCCATGCTGCGAGCAAAGGAATCAATCTCCGAACCTGGTTTAGAGGTGTCACCCTTCAGACACACACACACACACACACACACACACACAGTTAGATCTCTCTCTCTCTCTCTCTCAGT
This sequence comes from Genypterus blacodes, assembly GCF_046128005.1. Classification (NCBI taxonomy): domain Eukaryota; kingdom Metazoa; phylum Chordata; class Actinopteri; order Ophidiiformes; family Ophidiidae; genus Genypterus; species Genypterus blacodes. Next base: position 174,743 of record NW_027467063.1, read on the forward strand.
CACACATCAGATCAAACAGGATCGTCTGTATGCAGAGATGTAAAGTTCTCCAGTTTGTTGAGAGAGGACTCGTAGGATGTCATCCTAGGGGTCAAAGGTCGCCAGGGCATGACCAGACACTGTCAGCATGCAGGGACGGAGAGAGAGAGAGCGAGAGAGCGAGAGAGAGAGAGAGAGAGAGAGAGAGACCGAGCGATCACAGACACCACACTGACTTCGCTCTGTAAGCGGCCGATGTATTGAATTTGTGGCGTTGTAAAGAATCACACTGGTTGCGGCCCGTCTCCCGGGGCAACCAAACCGAAAGAGAAAACAACAAGAGGGATTTACTTCTGCTCCCGCTGTGACCTGTAAACAGAGCTACACACACACACACAGTGAGAGGAGGAGTTACTGCAGTGGAGCTCCAGCTTGTATTTCTTGTAGCTCTCCGCCTGTAGAAGCCATTAAAGTGTGAAGCTGCCAGGTGGAGGCTGGATTAATATGAGGCCGAGGCGTCCAGGCTCTGTGGCGGCAAAGTGAATAAATAAAAGCTGCCTGAGGATCTAATCACACACACACACACACACACACACACACACACACACACACACACCGCCGCCAAAATCTACAAATGACTTTCTGGGTTCTTCCAACGACGCTCATAAATACAGAGCAGACTTCATCTAGAGCAGCCAAGCTACTGCACGGCGCCCCCTGCTGGGAGCCGGAGGACAGAGCAGCTGGACAGAACAGGACCCGCTCCAGGTTTTCAAAGAGCCACCAGCTGCTGGGTTCATCGTCTTCATCACACAGTCACTGTACATCGTCTTCATCTCACAGTGACTGTACATCGTCTTCATCTCACAGTCACTGTACATCGTCTTCATCACAGCCAATGGCCTCAGGATGGATGAAGAGCAGACGCCGCTCACATGAAGTTATCAAGTTAGTTTGGTAACTTGAGAAACGTTAAAGTTGTTTTTTTGGAGTGAGTTTTGTTCCTGAAATAGAGCAGGAATGTTTGGACAGCTCTGTGGTCCAGAGCGTCCAGGCTGCTGCTGATAGCCCGACCGTAATAGAGCGGCAATTACATCGCTGCAGAAAGGTGTAAACAGGAGGGCGAGAGGAGATACCAGAGGTTATTTACTCTGTGTGTGTGTGTGTGTGTGTGTGTGTGTTCGGGGCTCCTACCTAGAATAGAATTGGATTGGATGGGATCAGTGCCCTATAGCAGCAAACCATTAAACTAGAACAGTCTGCAGCAGAGCAGATGTTTATCCTGGAAACACACACACACACACACACACACACACACACTGTAGAGTCCATGACCCCGGCTGACCTCTTGTTTATTACGTTGGCGCTGGAGTCTAAAGTGAACGTTATTCAAACCGAACCCTTTAATGGGCTGTAGATTATTTTGATGTCACTGTAAACATATGAGATCAGCCTCCAGGGCAGAAACACCCACGTGTTGGAAACCACACAGTGATCAGTGTGTTCATCTCGTCACAGCTGATCTACACCAGCAAACTAAGACTGGAACAATCAGTCAGGGTGACATCATCTCTGCACAAACAAAAGACTTCCTGCTGTCTGGATTTCAAAGTCATCGCTAGATTCCACAGAGCGTCCTGGCCACAGAGCGTCCTGGCCACAGAGCACCAGAACGTGCAAACACATCACACTCCAGTTTTATAACTCAAACTCTGCTGCCTCCCAAAACTCCAGCACTCCTCACCTCCCACCCACCGGCCCGTTTGTCTTCTGCAGCCAGAGAAAACAGAGACGGAGGAGGAGTAGGAGGAGGAGGAGGAAGAGGAGGAGGAGGAGGAGGAGGGGGGAAGGTTTAGGATGGAGCCAACACACACACACACACAGCAAACCAATGAAACTTCCTCTCAGCAGCGAGGAGACGACTTCCTGTGCCCTCACCCACTCTGCCATGATGGAGGTCCTGATCCAGCCTACACACACACACACACACACACACATGTGCTGCTGCTCTCTATCAAACCTCCAGCATGGCACAGGCTTGGGTTAGAGCTGGAAGCCTCTGTAGGTGAGGAAGAGGAGGAACAGGTGGAGGAGGAAGGCAGAGCTGCGGTGGCGTACGTACCCCGGAGTCTACAGGAAGCTGACTTAGGCTCAGCTGGCCATGCAAGTCATCCCGCTTGGACACTTCCTGTAGCGGAAGTAATCGGAGCAGCCGGACGGAGGCGGATGAAGGGAGGCAGGAGAAGAGGAAGAGAGGAAAAGAGGAGAGGGAAAGGCAGAAGGAAAACAGGTTAACAAGCACAAAGTGTGCAGCACAACGGCTTCAAACAGGCCGGACCAGCTGTGACCTGCAGCCAGGTTAGGTTAGGTTAGGTTAGCTTATGTTAGCTTAGTTTAGGTTAGGTTAGGTTAGCTTATGTTAGCTTAGTTTAGCTTAGTTTAGGTTAGGTTAGGTTAGCTTATGTTAGCTTAGTTTAGCTTAGTTTAGGTTAGGTTAGGTTAAGCTGCGGTGGATAGATAGATAGATAGATAGATAGATAGATAGATAGATAGATAGATAGATAGATAGATAGATAGATAGATAGATGGATAGATTTGTAAATCAAGTCATTCCTCATAAAGTGTATTTGTATTGCCCACACTGTGAAACGCTGCCCCCCTGTGGTCACTGACAGCAAGGCGGCTACGCGGCTTTGCTTTGGTCGCTGCCTCTCTGTCCTCCTGTCTCAGTGTGTCTGAGGACATGGAGGACAGAGAGGCAGAGGGGACGTAAACAAGGCGTCCTCCTTTCATTCAGACCTCAAAGGGTTAACAGCAACACAGCACAGAGACCAGGCGACGCGTTGTTCAGGACAAACTGTGCTCCACACGGACGATGGAGGCATTCCACAGCAGTGTGTGTGTGTGTGTGTGTGTGTGTGTGTGTTGATCTCATATATGTGCTGGTTTGTAAAGTGCAGACAGCTGTAATAAAAAAGAGTTGTCTCCATAAAGAAGAAGAGGAGAGTGTTTGCTCTCTGCAGCGGATATTGTGTTCTGTCACACAGACTCAATGTGACAAGAGAGAGAGAGAGAGAGAGAGAGAGAGAGAGAGAGAGAGGGAGAGAGAGTGGGTGAGGGGGAGGCAGGCAGGGACAGAGAGAGAGAGAGAGAGAGAGAGAGAGATGACATGAAAAAGAGGAGATGAAGAGGGATGGAGGGTGAAGTTTGTGTCCCCGTCTGCCTTCATGTCCAAACTAATATGGACACTGGGAGACACTTTGTGTGTGTGTGTGTGTGTGTGTGTGTGTGTGTGTGTGAACCACATGTCTCTCCAAGCTTGGCTCACAACATTCCGTTACCTAGCAACCCTGACGCAGGGAAAGTTTGGCCGACTAAAAATAAACTTAGTGTTTGCAGAAGGGGATGTAAAGTAGAAGAGAGAGAGAGAGAGAGAGAGAGAGAGACGGAGAGAGAGAGAGACAGAGAGAGAGATAGAGAGAGAGAGACCCAGCAGCTCTATGATTCTTCCTCTTGTTGCTGAAAGTATAAACTTTGTCTCTTCATCTTCACCTTCACAGCGTCTGAAACTCTAAACCTCTCAGTGAGGAAACGACAGCGATGAACAAACAGAACTGTGAACGCTGTAGATTTATAACTGAAACACGGTGAATAAAGAGGAAGAAGACGATGATGAGGAAGACTGTGATGTTTGTGATGAAGATGAGAAGCTGTAATGTTTCTTCCTCAGCTAATCCGTCTCCTCAGTATCTTCACATGGATCATATTTACAGCCTCTCAGACTGAGTGTGTGTGTGTGTGTGTGTGTGTGTGTGTGTGTGTGTGTGTGTGTGTGTGTGTGTGTGTGTGTGTGTGTGTGTGTGTGTGTGTGCGCGTGCGTGCGTGCGTGCGTGCGTGCGTGCGTGCGTGCGTGCGTGCGTGTGTGTGACATCATACCTCCGTCTGGAAGCCCTCCACCAGGATGGCCACCAGCAGGTTGAACAGGACGTAGTTACCAAAGGTCATGAGGGCGATGAAGTAGAGGGCGGCCACAGCGTGGTGGAGGCCATGCCGTTATACAAGACCTTGTTCCAGTCCTCCTGGGTCAGGATCTGCACATCAGAACCACACTCATCAGGCTCAGCTCAAACTGCTGAGTCTGTTTACTTCCTGTTTAACTCTTCTCTTCTTCTCTCTGTCTTTGTGCTTTCACACAGGAAATGTGTTTCACTGGAGTATTTGCATATTTCCTGTATAACTTCATGTTCACTTGAATAACCACAAAGCTGATCCTGACTGATCCTGACTGATCCTGACTGATCCTGCTTGATCCTGCCTGATCCTGACTGACTGACTCCAGGCTGAAGTTGGACCTTCTGTCCTCCGCCCGTATCCTAATCAGCTGTTACGCAAAATTATAAAGGGTTTCATGCTGAGGATGATGAATGCTCCAGAGAGGAAGATGACGGCTCCCAGAGGGCCGAGCGGCTGAGGCCCTAATCCAAGGTGACACTACGCCAGAGGCGGAACGCTTAACCTATGGATGAAGAAGAGCGAGGAGGAATATTTGATGTATTTCATTTATGATCCAGGAAGAAGCAGCAGAAGCCTTCAGGCCCTCAGTAACTTGCTCCAGGGCACGCTGGCAGCACGAGGAGTTTTGTTTGTTCGGCACATTTACGTCATCCTGCTGCCGTGGCACACGAGCCGACAGGAAGTGCCTTACGTCATGTCACAGGCAGAGACGGGAGGAAGCTCACCTGGAAGACGGTGACGATGGCCCACAGCAGAGAGTCAAAGTTCTTCCTGTCTGGCAGAGTGTCTCCGTCCCGCTCCGAGCCGAACTTACAGCCGAACAGGTGCATGCCCAGGATACTGAGGAAGAGGAGGAGGGAGAGGAAGAGGAAGATGAGAGAAGTCAACGTTTACATCCAGCATTTCACAGCAGATACAAAGAAAAGGAAACCAATGAGCTGAAGCGTCTCACGGTTACTGTTGGTACAGCATCGCCTGGCTGATTGAATGAAAGCCTGCAGAAGTCTTTAAGTCATTTAGTCTCAAATCCTTACAAAGAAGCTTTAACACTTTGAATACAACGCAAAGGAATAAAACCCTGAGAAGCAACAGAAGTATTTACACAGGAGGACACACACACTGAACTACACACACTGAACTACACACACTGAACTACACACACTGTGGACGCCCCAGATGTGTTTCTGCAGAGAAACAAGGCGTATTATCTGAGATGCTGAGTGGAAGCAGAAACAGGCAGACGGTGTGAAAGTGGCGTTCTTCATTGCAGGCTTAAGTGTTTAAAGTGAGCAGCAAACACAGCAGACGCCGTTTGCTCAGAGGGCACATGGGCCGCGATCAAACAGTCACTGGTTCAGAATCTCTTGGCTGGAGCGGCGCCGAGGCACGAACGCTGCCAAGAGGGCCGATGGAAACAGGAGCGGCTGCCAGGTCGGGTTCAGCACCACGGAGAGCGTCTCCCCGCACAGCACAGCCGCCTCCTCCACAGGTCAACGCTACAGGTCAACCAGCACAGTACACACACACACACACACACCCTTACAAGTGTGTGTGTCTGCTCTCGGCTTTTATGTTAAACGGATACACACAGAGTTTCACATCTACACACAAACACAGACACACAGACACACACACACACACACACACACACACACACACAGGAGCGTCAGAGACAGAGTTTGGACTTAAATAACCTCAAAACCCAGAGAGCAGCTTTAAGCTTTAAATGTCTCGGTCACATTCATATTTAATATGTTTGAGAATAAAAGGAGGAAACAAACAAACAAACAGTCAGAAGAGGAGAAGAGGAGAAGAGGAAGAGGAGCTCAGGGATCAATGAGCAGCAGCACCGACACAAGCTGGCAGCTCCTCACTCATATCAAGAGGTGTTTATCTGTTCAACCAGCATCTGGGAGTGTGTGTGAGTGTGTGTGAGTGTGTGTGTGTGTGTGTGTGTGTGTGTGTGTGTGTGAGAGGCCTAACAGGGACACTGTGAACAGAGGGAATCACTCAGTCGTCCCACCTCTGTGTGTGTGTGTGTGTGTGTGTGTGTTGTGTGTGTCGCACAGCTGCCTACCTGAAGATGAAGATGAAGAGCATGAGCAGCATACAGAATGTGGCCACGTTATCCATGGTCTTCATCAGCACGACCAGCTGCCTCTGCAGGGCCGGCATGAAGCGGACCAGCTTCAGAACACGCATGAGCCTGAAGGTCCGCAGCACCGACAGACCCCCGCCCTGCTGACCCACGATCTCCCACACACTGAGGAGGGGAGAAGCACACACACACACACACACACACACACACACACACAGGCTTAGTTTGATACCCCAGAGGATGATGATGATGAAGATGATTGTGATGAAGATTAGCTCACCTGATGACGACGATGATGCCATCAAAGATGTTGTAGGGGTTCTTGATGTAACCAAACGGGCCGTAGACCAGAACCTTCAGCAGCATCTCCAGGGAGAAGAGGCTGGTGAAGACGATGTTACTGATCTCCAGAGCGTTGGTGAGCTCGTCAGGCTGGACACACACACACACACACACACACACACACACACCATTACATCACATACATCAGACTACATTGAACACACACACACCTGCATGTCACACACACACACACACACCTGCGTCTCATACACACACACACACAGCTCATCAGAACATTGAGCTGCCACTCACGTAGATCAAACAAAGTCTGTGTGTGTGTGTGTGTGTGTGTGTGTATGTGTGTGAGTGTGTGTGTGTGTGTGTGTGTGTGTGTGTGTGTGTGTGTGTGTGTGTGTGTGTGTGTGTGTGTGTGTGTGTGTGTGTGTGTGTGTGTGTGAATAAGAGCAAAAGAGATAAAAGGCTCAGCGGCGTGTGTGTGTGTGTGTGTGTCTGTGTATGCATGTGTGACTCGGACATCTGTAATGAGAATCCAGAATTATCGCAGACATGAAACGAGCCTGTGTGTGTGTGTGTGTGTGTGTGTGTGTGTGTGTGGTGGTTGTTAGGCTGTGTGCTTCATCGGCTCTTTTATCTCCATGTGGTAAACAGTTTACACAGCTCTTACATGCTGTCACACACACTGTGGACTGTACGTGTATACACACACACACACACACACACACACACACACACCCTGATGTGACACAGAGGATGAAGGTGTTACAGGCCTGTTCTGTGTTTACATGTCCTACATCATAAATGTGTGAGGGAATGTGTGTGTGTGATGTGAGCCAAGGGACGACATGTGTGTTATGTCTGTGTGTGTGTGTGTGTGTCGGGGCTAAGCTGTGGAGGTAATGTAGTGTAATGTAATGTAATGTAATGTAAACAGTGTGTGTGTCAGTGAGGGCTGCTGGTGGTCTGTCACTAATCATTACACACCAGCAGTGTTTAGGCAGCGACGACACACACACACACACACACACACACACACACACACACACACACACACACACACACACACACACACACACACACGTCTCATTTAAAGTGAGCGATGACGCCATGCAGTCATCGTCTAACATCAGAGCTGAGGCGATGCGTTCAGGTCAGGGCCGTTACTCCAGACTGACAGGCAGGGGGCCACGTCCCCCCCCCGACCCCCCCAGACTCTGTTTCATCCTCACCTCAGGCCAACACCTGTGTATCTTCTTCTCTGGGTTCACACACACACACACACACACACATACACGCACACACACACACACACGCGCGCCCGACCTTTTCATCCTGTGGCTTCATTGTGAGCGCTCATCTGAACGCCGGCTCGTCTTCAAACGTGTTCGCTTTGTGCAGCCGCAGAGTTCAAAGGGTTAACAAGCGCTCAGATCTTTGTGTGTTCGCTCAGATGAATGCCCTCACATGAAGCTATGCACACACACACACACACACACACACACACACACAGGGCAGTGTAATAGAACCTGCAGCTCTGTCTTACTGAGGTGAGTTAGACTCAGTGCTCCTCACTCAGCCTCAGCTCATTATTCTGCTGAATCATCCTCAGATTACAGAACGGAACCATGAAGTCGCTCTCACACACAAAACACACAGGCAGAGTTTGAGAAGTCCAGAAAGGGGTGTAGAGATGTAAACATGCAGCAGCACACCCGTGCACACTGAGCTAACACGCCCTCACATCACACTAAGGTCTTAATTGACTGATGGCTGCAGAGGAGCGTCCAGCACCTGCAGGGAGACGGATGAGGAGGAGTCCTGCTGTCTCCTCCCTAATCGTTTCCTTGGCCCCCCGTTTCCTGTCTAATGAGGCGGCGTCAGCGTGAGGAGGTCGCCGGTGTCTGATGAAGAGCGCATGATCTGGTTAGTGCTAATGTAACGTCACCTAATCTGATCTGAGAGACGCAGCACCGCGCCCTGTGTGTGTTAGTGTGTGTGTGTGTGTGTGTGTGTGCATGCGTGCATGTGTGTGCGTGTGTGTGTATGTATGTGTGTGTGTGTGTGTGTGTGTGTGTGTGCATGTGTGTGTGTGTGTGTGTGTGTGTGTGTGTATGTGTGTGTGCGTGTGTGTGTGTGTGTGTGTGTGTGCGTGTGTGTGTGTGTGCATGTGCATGCGTGTGCA
>NW_027467064.1:0-77500 GCF_046128005.1 Genypterus blacodes
CTTTGTTTACACACAAGCTCCTGATATCAGATGTCCTGCCCACCACACACACACACACAGACACACACAAATTGAGTTGACACCCATTTACAAACTCATCATCACTGAATCACTGGGCTCTTTGACCTTCACACACACATGTTATGTTGCTGCTCAACCTCACTGATGATGATGAGTGTGTGTGTGTGTGTGTGTGTGTTACGTGTCAGGTGTGTGTGTGTCTGTGTGAGTGGGGTTAATGACGAAGACCTGACAACACAACCCCATTGTGAGGACGAATGAACACTCCAGGGCTTTCATACTCGCTCAGTCTGGTTTGGACCTGATAGAAACCGGGTCTGGCACCTGGGCTGAACCAAAACCGAGCTGAACCCAGGTTTGGTTCAGCTCAGTTCAGGTTCAAAAGCAATCTGAGTGAACAACAAAGTGTTCTCGGAGTCGTCAGAACAGCCGGCGTGGAGAGCCTGTGACAGCCTGAGTTGTGTGTGACTGTAGCTATGGTAACAGGAAGGCTTCCCCGTCAGTCTGAGGAGTGTGTGTGACAGCCGCACCGACGTCTCTGCGTCTGATTTATTACCTTACTTTATTTAATTAGTCCTTTGTTATGACAAGATAGAGTTTTAATAGCAACAAGTGGCAGCAGAGTCACAACATCAGGACCAGAGCTCGTAAAGAAGACGCAGCCTGTCTGTCCTTCACACACACACACACACACCAGAGTGGCTCATTGTGTGTTTACGCTCCATCTGGAAGCCATTCTCCCTCCAGGCTCAGTCATGTATGTGCTGCTCTGACATGAGGCCGTCTCACACCCCATAAAGCCTCAGACCGCAGGAACCAAACAGATTCTCTTTCAGTTTGCGATGTTTGTGTTTTATGAGGGAACGGGAGCGAAGCGTTGGTTCCCACGCCGCCTGGTGTGGACGTGGTTAAGAGGTGAGACTTCTGTGACGCTTAAGACGCTGAGGATCTGTGACTGTGAGGCCAGAAGCTGACTAACAATCTGTGCAGAGAGCCAAGAGCCCTGAGCTGAGAGATCCTGGAAAACCCCTCGCTTGTGCCGCCTGTCATCTGTCACACACACACACGCACACACACACACACACACACACACACACACACCATCACTACCAGGAGAGCGTCAGAGGGAATGAAGCTGGCGTGGGAGAACCAAACAGGCCTGACAGCTCCTCTCGCCTGTCTCCTACTCTGTTTGCTCTCGTCCTCCTGTAAGGACTCGCCCTGCGCTCTCTCTCTCACTGAGGGGAAACAATGGAGCAGGTCAGCGGGCAGCTGTAAGGCCGGCGGGGTCGGCCACAGGCCTGTGCCAGCTGGAGCTCCAGGTTTACCAGAGGAGGGACAGGAGAGACGGGTTTATGTTCTGGTGAACTACAGGACTGAGGTCTCACATTCATCAGAACTCAGGATTAACAGTAAACGGATTTAAAGCACTTTAGATGAATTATTGATACATTAAAGAGGCTTTCAGGGAAGTTAGGGACTGAGCTTTGATGACATTCAACACGTACGCCAAACTAAACTGCAGGAGGAAAGATAGGACATAAACACACACTCTCTCTCTCTCTCTGTCTCCCTGTCTCTCTGCCTTTCTCGCCCTGTCTCTCTCTCTGCCTCCCTCTCTCTCTCTCTGTGTCTGCCCCTCTCTCTCTCTCTCTCTCTCTGCCCCTCTCTCTCTCTCTCTCTCTCTCTGCCCCCCCTCTCTCTGTCTCTCTGCCTCTCTCTGCCTGTCTCTCTCTCTCTCCCCCTCTCCCTCTCCCTCCCTCTCTGTCTGCCCCTCTCTCTCTCTCTCTCTCTCTCTCTCTCTGCCCCCCCTCTCTCTGTCTCTCTGCCTCTCTCTCCCTCTCCCTGCCCCTCTCTCTCTGTCTGCCCCTCTCTCTCTCTCTCTCTCTCTCTCTCTCTGTCTCTCTGCCTCTCTCTCCCTCTCCCTCTCCCTCTCTCTCTCTCTGCCCCTCTCTCTCTGTCTGCCCCTCTCTCTGTCTGCCCCTCTCTCTCTCTGCCCCCCCTGTCTCTGTCTCTCTGCCTCTCTCTCCCTGTCTCTCTCTCTCCCCCTGTCTCTCTTTCTGCCCCTCTCCAAAGGGCGCTCTGGTGCCTCTAGTCGCTCTCTCTGTCATTAACAGCTGCTCAGGATCCAGAGCAGCATCCTGACCTTATGGGGTTAATAAACATCTCTATTCAAACCCTTGATGAGTTTCATTTGCACAGACTGAGGTTGCAGAGTTCTGTGTGTGTGTCTCCTCTGTGCAGATGTGGATCAGTCAGAGTTCCTGGCTGAACCTGGGCCTGAGCTTACTCACGCTTTACTGGAAGAATGTGGAGGAGCGGACGCAGATTCGTCCTGCAGGCAGGCGCTGAGAAATGCAAACACATCTGCTGGCTTTATGAAGTACGGACGTGCAGACGGACGGACGGACGGGGCGATCTGAGGGATCTTAATGTCCTGAGCAGGTGTGTTCTGTCTCTGCCTCAGCCTTTAGGAGAGGAAACAGCATGAGGTCACAGCAGAGACAAACCCCAGAGAGACAGACAGGCACATCAGATGAAGTCTGAGGGCGGGGAATGAAAGTAAACATCTAATAAAGAGGATAAAGGCTTCATTAGTTTAGAAGATGAAGGTGAGGGAGAGCAGAAGCTTGGCACAGGAGCTCCAATAACCAAAGACTAAAGTATTCAATGTGAATGTGATTGCAATGAAGGATGATACACAACTACCAGAGTGTGTCTGGGAGGAGCAGCATGTGTCCAGGGACGGGGAGAAGTGGCTTTCCTGTGACGAACGGAGCAGAGGAAAGCACTTAGAGGCTTCAGTGAGTCAGAAGGGATATGAGAAGAGATCGCCTCAGGCCTGTGTGTGTGTGTGTGTGTGTGTGTGTGTGTCTGGCCCTGTGGAGGTGAATGAGGAGACGTGTGATTGATGGATGAGACGCTGGTTCGATCACCTCTCTCTCACAGCGGAGGAGAGTGTGAGGGAACAGAGCTGACGGACTTCCTGTTAGGACAGAGGCCCTGTGAGACACACGACCTTTGACCTCAGCCTCTGCTGTACGGCTTAATGTCTCCGGCAGCTGTGGTTTGGCCAGCGAGGAGCCGGGGCCACAGTGGGAACCTGCTGCAGGCGCTCTCCCCTCGGTGCTCCGCTCCTCAGGGAGAGGCTGTGGAAAAGTACCACTCAGGGGGGCGGGGCTTAGGGAAGGGACGCCATCAAATAAACACAACTATCTCTGAAGGATGTAGGAAGACAAAAGAAAAGTACCAAGCAGCGACCGATGAGCAAAGCGCCACCTACAGGGCGACGTTTAGAGCAGAAAGAAACAGGAAGTCCATGGAAACGTGAGGCAGGGACGTTAAGATGAGGCTGAGAACTGCAGCCTGCATGAATTCTCTCAGTTCTCCAAAGTATTCTGTGGTTTTTTAAGGATGTCGGTACAAATGTGTGTGTGTGTGTGTGTGTTGTGTGTGTGTGTGTGTGTGTGTGTGTGTGTGTGTGTGCGTGTGTGTGTGTGTGTGCGCGTGAGAGAGAAAGAGACTGGGTGAGCAGTAATCACAGACTTCGTGACAGAGCCATAAAAATAACAGGAGGGGAAAATTGTCGGCCCTCCACTGAACATTTAACTTCTGAAAGGCAGGAACGGAGCGAGAGCTTCAGCCTGAGGAAGTTTAAGGTTGAAACGCTTCACATTATCACAAACCAGAGCAGCTCCACATCTGAATATCTGCAGATGCAAGGGAGAGAGAGAGAGAGAGAGAGAGAGAGAGAGAGAAGAGAGAGAAGAGGAGAGATAGTGACTGAGAGGAGAGAGAGAGAGACAGAGAGAGAGAGAGAAGAGGAGAGATAGTGACTGAGAGGAGAGAGAGAGAGACAGAGAGAGAGAGAGAAGAGGAGAGATAGTGACTGAGAGGAGAGAGAGAGAGACAGAGAGAGAAGAGGAGAGATAGTGACTGAGAGGAGAGAGAGAGAGACAGAGAGAGAGAGAGAAGAGGAGAGATAGTGACTGAGAGGAGAGAGAGAGAGAGAGAGAGAGAAGAGGAGAGATAGTGACTGAGAGGAGAGAGAGAGAGAGACAAGGAGAGAGAGAGACAGAGAGAGAGAAAAGAGGGAGGGAGGGAGGGAGAGAGAGAGAGGGGAGGAGAGAGAGAGAGAGAGAGAGAGACAGAGAGAGGGGGAGTAATGGAATTAAAGTCTCATATTTTTGTTTGCCATATTTAATCCATAATTACATGAAATTTAACATTTCCATCTTTCTGTGTGACTGATTCACCGTGCTACCGTCTCTCTCTCCCCCACCCCCTCTCTCTTGTCCCCCCTCTCTCTCTCTTGTCCCCCCTCTCTCTCTCTGCCCCCCTCTCTCTCTCTCTCTCGTCCCATGTACACAGAGCTCTGAGCGTGAGTGGCACAGGAAGTAAGAATGTTTTCCGGCCCGGGTGAGTCGCTGCTCCTCCACCCTCGGCCAAGTCTCAGCATGCCATGGCATCGTTCACAAACAGAAACACATGTGAGCCCTCACACACACACGCACACGCACACACACACACACACACACACACACACACACACACACACACACACACACACACACACACACACACAGCCCTCCCCATAACTTTGGCCCCCTGGTTTGTTTACTAGTCGCTCCACTCTGACTGAGTTTAGGTTAAACAGAGCGACTCGCTGCGTCGCCGGCTCACCGCTCGTGAAAACACCTCTACAAAGCGGCCGCTCCCTTATGCAGACGCTCTGTTGATGGTTGTTGATATGATGGTTGTAATAAACCTGGATGCACTGAGCCGCGGGCCCAGAGGTCCTCAGTGTGCACGATGTGCTGCAGTGTGACGCTCAAGTGCTGCTGCGCTCCTACTTGGCTGCAGACCCACACTAACTAATGACACACACACACACACACACACACACACACACACACACACACACACACAGTATCTCTTATGCATCTTCTCCTCGTCTAACTTTAACCCTCGACACGCCGGCCTGAACTCATCCCAGCCTGAAAACAACAAACACTTAATTATGACCCAAAGGAGAAATGAAAGAAAGTTACGCAACCCTGTTGTTCCTCTCTCACTTTCGGCTTCATCGAAATTAGATTACTGCGTATTCTTTAGCTATTTTTGTCTTTTTTCGAGCCGTCTGAAGCCTCGTGTCGTTTTGTTTCATTGTAATCCTCTTCTAGCTCATTCTTGTACAAACCTCTGTAAGTGTAAACACACATTACAACACACTCTGATGAACTTGATTGTGTTTCTCCTAATATGGCGTTAGAACAGGTCAGTCTTGTGTCTCCTGGTGTGTTTTGTGTAACAGTGCACAGCTCTAGCAACGTGGAAAAGAATCTCCAACAACCTTCATAATAAGCTGCTGAAGACTATGATGAGCTCGTTAAAGAAAGAGTTCAACCGCAGCCTCATAAAGTCAGAGAGTCCAAAACCACACCATAAACAGGCCTCACACAGGGAGGGGGGGGGATTCTACAACCTTCACACCAAATCCTCCATCCACATGAGAAGAGACATAGACCTCTCTCTCTCTCTCTCTCTCTCTCTCACACACACACACTCACACACCATATTCATAGCTCTTTTAATACCTGTGTGGACACTGACTGGCTCTGCCTTGCCCCTCGCTCGTCCATCACCACACACACACACACACACACACACACACACACACACACACACACCACACACACACACACACACACACACACACACACACACACACACACACTTCGCCTCTAACACCAGGCGCCACTAGTTACTGTTGGCTTCCCTTCGCCCAGCCTGGCTCTCCAGCAAAAACCACGGCCGTCTCCTCCTGTGTGTGTGTGTGTGCGTGTGCGTGTGCGTGTGTGTGTGAGGCCTTGTCAAACTGCCTCTGTGGTTTAATTCCATGTTTCAATAATGGCTCAGCCGTGGGGGAAACAATTCTCATGAAATCTCCCTCAAACGCCATGAAATGCCTCAGTGCTCTTGAGTCAGAGCACACACACACACACTCCTGCTTGTGTATCGGAAGGGAAAATTAATTTGCACACACACACACACACACACACACACACACACACACACACACACACACACACACATACGCCAGGGAGCTGGGTGTTTCAAAATGTGTCTTTTTCTGCAGCTCGAGGAAAAAAACACTTTCTCCTGCGTCGTCTTTTCCACTTACAGCTTCACTCCCACTTCCTCTTTCTCTGAGTTCAGGTTACCATTTTCCACCAGCTCCTACTGTGTGTGTGTGTGTGTGTGTGTGTGTGAGTGTGTGATGGTTAGGAGGCTTTATTTCATGTATTAATTATGATAGGACATCCCTCTTGCTGTTGGATGAGTTCATTAACATTGTTGTGCTGTGATTTCAGGCACTAAAGTGAATCTCAGGCTTATTCAGACTTTATTCCAAACACAGAACCAAACCAGCTCAGCTCAGCTTCCTGTTAAAGAGTCCGGGCTCATAAATATGACTCCTATCTGACCGAGCTCACCTGGTGCGTCTTTAGAGGGGCAGCGGTCTGTGAACCTGCGGCTGTTTGTCTCCATCGGTGCGTCTCTGATCAGAAGCACCAACACGTTAATCGATCGGTTGATTGAAGCGTTGCTGCTCAAACTCAATGTCGATCAATCAAACAGAGTAAATCTCTTCTGGTTCCGATGATCCATTTACGATTGTTTTGGTGATTTTGTTTGGGCGCAGAGCGGCACGTGTTCCAGGTACGAGGCTCACTTCCTGTTCCATCGGACCAATCACAGAACAGCCGGCAAGCGCGTGGCGTTTGTTTACACATTCCGGTCCGCCGGTAAACGTTTACGCGTGAACACACGTTTGTGTTTATAAAGAGAGATGACGGCTCGGTCTCATGTGAGCCCGTGTGCTCACTCATGCTGCACGGTTGCTTTGCTGTCTGTGTTTTGCTCTCAGCATCTGTCCCAACGGTCTGAAGGTCAACTGGTCTAACAACTTTATTTATTTTTATCCAGATGTCTCAAAGTGCTTCACAGACCCACAGCTCATCTCCTCACAGCCTGTCGTGCCTCGTGTCTCCACTGCGGGGCGCTGTAGTAACCTCTCACACTCCTATGGTGTCATGTGGTAACACGTCCGTCTCCCCAGATGGAAGCACCAGGTTCAGCTCCTGGTGGGAGTAAAATGGTTTCTACTGCAGCGTCCAGCAGAACTCTGTGCTCTCTCCTCAGGCTGCAGAGGCTGTGAACACCAGAGCTTCATCAAGAGACTCAACAGGGACCAGCACCAGGCCCAGACTAACGATGATGTCATCCTCCTACGTGTTTATGTTGGTTATCTGGGCTGCGTGAGTCCTACCTGAGTCACAGCATGACTTTGAAACAGATTTGTGTCTTCGTAAATGTTCAAATGTTTGTGAAATGTTAAAATATTAAAAACTTCCTTCACACTTCTGAGTCTAATTTTATATTTGCGAAACCTGTGAAGTTTACTTGAATAATGAAACAAATTGAAACAAAAAAGTGTCTCACACTGATGTCTCACACTGAGTCTGACAGCTTTCAGGCTCGGCTCCATGAAGGTTTATGTCTTCAACCACATCGATGCTTCAAGCAGGAACTTACGTAAATGTACGAGATTACATTTCGTTCCAGAGAGTCCGATCAAACTAATGGACATGCAGATGGAGAACAGTGATTTAGAAAGTGTCAAAATTAACAAATGACATTAATAAATAAAAACACGACTCCTCCAGAAAAAACTGAAAAAACTGAGATGGTTAAAAAAAGGTTGAGTTGAAATGAAGCTGTTAATAAAAAAAAGATTGGCGTCCTCACTGTCCAAACTTTACACAGACGTCCTCGCCAGGAAAACACAAGTGTGTGTGTGAGTGTGTGTGCGTGTATGTGGAGGGCTGGGGCGCAGTGAGCATTCTCCATCTGTAGGCCAGATTAAAGGGGGAGTGAGCAGGAGTGAGTGCATGTTTCTGTGTGTGTGTGTGTCGGTGTGTGTGTCCGTATTACTCCCTGCAGGCCTGAGCCCGTGTGCCAGTCTCTCACATGTGAAGCACGTGTCGGCTCTGCCAACATGGCAGACAGGAGGGAGACGCTTGTGAATGGAGAAGTCATTAAGTTCTCTCTGCGGTTCCATATTTGAAGGGCGTCATTGAAAAGTCATCAAGTGGCCAATAGAGAGAAGGTATGTTGTGAATAGTGAAGAACGTCTGGTTGGAGATTAAATTTCCCCCGTGTCATCAAACAGCATCTGCAGCGGCCTGGTCTCTGTGTGTGTGTGTGTGTGTTTGTAATGGAAGCACACTGACCCTCATACCCTCATGGAGCTCACAGCTGTTTTTACAACAGCCTCTCTTTTCAACAGGTCTGCTCTCCATAGGAAAGCTGAAGTAAACACAAGCGGCCTGAAATAGCCGTGCAGATGGCAGATGAGGTTGTGGTGTTAGAGCGATTTGCATCACCATGATGACTCAGCATTACTAAAGAGACGGTGGGAGGATCGTTCACCATCAACTAAATGTCAGAGTTATGGACCAAATAACTAAATGTGGATTTCAAAGGCAGATGGCAGGAGTGTGTGTGAGTGTGTGAGTGTGTGAGTGTTAAACAGCCTCGATGTCTTTGTGTCTAATCTGGTTGTGGACACCAGAAATTTTGTTTGGTGTGTCCACTCCACTACGGAGCGGCAGAGAGGCCAATCAATCAGCTGGGGAGTGTGTAGGCTCAGGGCGGGGCTGGGTGATTGGGTGGGAAAAAATGTGTGTGTGTGTGAGAGCACGGAGGGGGCGGGGTTACTTCGTTTTCAGTCAAGAGGGCACCGAAGTCAGTGGAAGAGACACGCACACACACACACACACACACACACACATCTGTCTCCATATTAGACAAACACGCCTGTTATGTGATATTATGCAACATTCTAAAGCAAAACGTCTTACAGCTGTTTTTGTTCTGCATTCTTCTTGATTATCGTTTCATTCTTCCACTACTAATTGTTTTTTAATGCTCACAGATGAGACAAAGCTGTGTTTACAAACAAACCCACTGCAATCATGTTCTTGTTTTCTTCACAGACAGTTTGGGGAATTTTCTAGATTTGTTTTCCACAAGCATTTTGGATATTACAAAAAGATATTATATAAATTGAAACCTTTAATTTTTTACAATAAATTACTTTTTTATTTTAGAGATTTTTTTATTTTGGAGATTTTTATTTTAGATTTAATTTATATTGGTATTTTGCGAAATTTTGTAATATTTTTCTTATTTATTTCAGATGAAACATTTTTCCAGTATTGATTAAAAAAGGCCTTTCTTCACGTTGGCTCCAGATGAGAGCAGATGTTTTCATCTGTGTAAAGCAGCATCAGTCATGTTTCGCTTCCAGCAGCTGGGAATGGAGGATGAAGGATTTATGTGTTTGTGTAGACTCGACACTTAACACAGATGATAAACGACCAAGAGAGAGAAGAATCGATCAGAAGAACGCACAAACAAGTGTTTCTGCACCGACAGAAGCCTCAGCAGAGCAGGAAGCACAAACTCACACAGCCAGATGGAGAACAAGAGAACAATAGAACAAATCAGAGTGGAAACTATAAGAATGACTCCGGCCGCTCAAAAACACACAACTCAGCCTGCAGTGAAGTATAAATAGTTAATAAAGGTTCCAGTGTGTGAGGGATTGTGTCGGAGCCGTGTTCCTCTAACGGTGCATTGTTTGTTTGACTGCAAGGCGAAGCAAAGATCAGCGCATTAATATGACAGCAGAAGAGTGATGACAGGCGACAGGTTGAGCATCAGAAGCCACCACGCTTCAGTTTGAGCCACACCTGCTGACGGGCAGAGCGGGGGAACAAAGGATCAGAGCCGCCACAGCCTCAATACTCCAATATTTACACTAATTACATTTCAGACAGACGCATTTAAAGGTAATGAGACTTCCCTCATCCACATAAGGGAAGAATAAGGGTTGTGTTTGTGTGCGGCAGCTTCTTCTAAATACTCTCCTGTTCTGTTCAAGATAGCTGGCGACCCTAAGAAGTCACGGCAGAACAGAAACACCAGAGCCCTGAGGAGGCAAAATGCAGCAGAGCCTCAAAGCTCCACATGCTGGGTGAGATAACGCCGCCTTGGTTTGGCTCAATGGGGAGAAATACGACTGAAAAAATGCTGAGATTGGACGCCGTCTCCAGCTGCAGGTTGAACATGTGTGCTATCAGATGGACCTGCTCGCGTTACAAAGGCTTGGCCGCGCTACAGGGAGGGGAGATTTAGTAGAGGTCCAGTATCTGTGGACTCCATGATTCACCTCTGGGTCTGAGCCCAGGTAAAACCTCAGATTGCCGTGGCGATGGCGCACAAACTCTGGTTTAATAAGAGAACCCTGGTCAGCCTGCAGTTCAGCGGATAATAGAAACGTGTCATCGCCTACTGAAGCTGCCTGGGGTCGCATATTCATGTGCGTCGCCCGTTGCAGAGGGACAAAACAGACAGACGGACAATGAGGCAGATGAACAGACAGATGGACAGATGGTCCGGGGTTCAGCCGAGCGCCGTGACAACACAAAGCGCCGGCAAACAACAACACTGTGTGACACGGCATCACTATAAGGGACAACCAGGTGATTATACGTCCCTGCTTAGACTTCTACAGCAGATCTGAGACAAACACACGCAGAGAGAGAGAGAGAGAGAGAGAGAGAGAGAGAGAGAGAGAGAGAGGATCCAAACAGGAGCCTGAGGATGAGAACATGTGAGGAAAATGACTTCAAACACTGTGAGAGGAAGAGTTTTGGTTCTGACACAACAGACGGCTGACGATTGTTTGCTCTGCACACACACACACACACACATGCGCACACACACACACACACACACACACACACACACACACACACACACACACACACTTGATTCCTGATCTTTGAGCCCTAACTTATCTCCAGGAAGCAGTTTCATCTGCCGGCTCAGATTATCCTCTGGGTCACAGTTCAACAAATTGCCTACACGACTGAGGAATGCTGGGAAAACGTCTAATGAGTGCCAGCGAGTCTGCCCCCCCCCCCCCCCCCCCCCAGTACAATAAATCTTTGCCCTCTGCTCCGATGCCTGGAAGCTCGTTTCCACACTTAACCTTTGGTTTGTGGTCACTGTAAACATCTCTGCCAGTGTGAGCTGCACCACAGTGAGTGTGTGTGTGGGGGGTGGGGTGTGTGTGTGTGTGTGTGGGCCGTCTCTGTATCTGGATGTGTTGATGAGCGAGCGGGCGAGCGAGCGAGCGAGCGGCTGCATGTGTCGGAGCTCGCCTGCTCCTGGTAGTGACTGAACCGGCTTACGCACTCAGTGACACCGCCGGTCACCACAGGGTGACGGACTGTCTGCTGACTGACTGACTGTGTACATGCACCACAACTCTCACACACACACACACACACACACACACACACACTAGGTACACAGATGGTGTTCAGGTGGTGAAGCTTCATGCAGACCTCTTGTTTGTTCAGTATGATGGCAAACACAAGGAGGAACTTGAGTGAAAGCGTCTGCGTGTTCTGTACCTCACTGTGTCACGGGACAGCTGAGTGTGTGTGTGTGTGTGTGTGTGTGTGTGTGGCGTAAGGGGGTCTTACCTGGGGAGAGGTCACCGTCGCTCTGCTCTCCGGAGTCTGAATCCATCTTCCCCTGCAGGACGCTGGCAGGCTGCAGAAGCTCGGGGGGTTTGCTCTCTGCTTTCTCTCTCCTTCCTCTTCCTCTCCAGGGAGCCCTCTGATTTCTTTACCCAGAGAGAAACAAGCAGTTTCTTTTCCTTTTTTTTTCTTTCTTCTCTTCCTTCTTTCTCCTGGTGAGCTGAACTTCCCCTCCCAGCCTGGATCGCTGCAGCTGTGACAGGAATGCTACTGGGCTGATTTGCTGAGCTGTCCTCCTTTTGCTCTTTCTCTCTCTCTCTTTCTCTCTCTCTCTTTCTCTCTCTCTCTCTCTCTCTCTTCTCCTGACTCCCTCAGTTTCCCTCTCGCTCTCATCTACTTTGCCCGGCTCTGATGCTCCCTCCCTCCCTCTCTCTCTCTCTCTCTCTCTCTCTCTCTCTCTCTCTCTCTCTCTCTCTCACTCTCTCTCTCTCTCGCTCTCTCAGTCCGTCCCCCTCGGTTCCTCCCTCCCCGTCCCTGACACTCTGTCCCTCCTCCTCCTTCCTCCTCCTCTTCCTCCTCCTCCTCCTCTCATTTGGTGCTGTCACACTCAGCCTCTTGACGCTTTCTCCACTCAAACTCTTTCTCTACCTCTTTCTGTATGCTAGATGCAGTCTCTCTCTCTCTCTCTCTCTCTCTCTCTCTCTCTCTCCCTCTCTCTCTCTCCCTCTCCCTCTCCCTCCCTCCCTCTGAGAGCCGCCTGTGTTGTTGGGGAGATTCATTCATGGCAACTTGAAATTCATCTCCAGCAGTATAAATCCCATGACCCTTTGGTAATGAAGGTTGTAGGATCAAACTCTCCAGTCGTCGGTGTTTACACGCTGTCAGGTTGTTTACAGCGACAGAAACACGAGGTCACACACAAACCACGCTGTTATCTGTGGAGCTGATTTGAGGATCCAGAGCTTTGTCTCCTCTGCTCTGCTCTCCTCTCCGTGCCTGCAGGAGGACGGAGGAGTGTGTGTGTGTGTGTGTGTGAGAGCGGGACCCTTCACCTCAGACGCTCTCCTGCTGTTGTCTCATTACTTCTTACGGCTTTACAGGCATGATTAAGGTCACGGGATACATGCAGTGTGCTGTCAGGGAGTTTGTGATGGATAATAAGAGTGTGTGTGTTAATGTGAGCCGTATTCTTCCATCATATTCCTTCATATGGAGCTTGGTCTGTTGCGTCCCATGAGTGGCTGCCTGGGTAATAATGCATCACACGGAACAATCTGTGTCTGAATCTGTCACCCTCGCTATTTTGGGACAACTTACGCAACTCTCACATGGAAGCGCAGGTACAAAGGCAAAGTTACAGTACGTCTCAAAGACAAAGAGGGGACAAAGAAGGGACATCCTCCCCCCCTCCCACTCCCACACACACACACACACACACACACACACACACACACGGTGCCCACAGCAGACCAGGATGCAGCAGGAGAATACTCAGTGTCAGCTAAAGGACTTCACTCTTCATAATAACTTTTTTCTTTAATGGATAAACCATCTAACTGTCCTGTGGCGATGCTTGAGTGTGTATCAGTGTGTATCAGTGTGTATCAGGACGTTCAGGGGCTCCATGAAGGCAAGCAGCCACTCCTTCAGTCATTCAGTGTGTAACTGTGCAAACAACAACATCAGAGGGACAAAAGTCTTTCATTCATACAAAAACCACAGGAGTTGCGATTCTAAAAGCGGATATCATCCCGCATTGTGCTTCTTTACGTTGCCAGGGTAACGCACAGACTGGCGGCAGGTGGGGCGTGCAGTCGGTGGTCCGACAAGCGAGCCATCGCCCAGGTGTAGAGATGAGTGCTGCTCAGCAGGAACACTGGGCAGCAGATGGCACCAGCCTGCTCCTCCTCTGCCTCACTTATCCCTCTGTGTGTGTGTGTGTGTGTGTGTGTGTGTGTGTGTGTGTGTGTGTGTCGCATTATTGCTATAACACAAAAGATATGCCTGAACGCTGATCTGTTTCATTCCTAGTAATAAAGATGTGTATTTGTTTGACCTGGTGTGTGTCTGTGTGAGTGTGTGTGTGAGTGTGTGTGTGGGGTGGGACTTCATCTGAAGCTGCCACACCATGATGGAAACATAATCCCCAAATTAAAAGAAAGAAAATAAAGAGAAAACTGTGTCTTAAAGGGGAAGCAGCACCACAGCACCTCCTACTGGCTGCTCTGTGTAATCTGTCTCCTGACTGAACTCTGAACATTACATAAACAGGAAGAAGATCAAGCAGGGGTCATCAGGTTTGAGTCCAAGACACGTTTAAGACTTTTGACTCGACTTGGGACCTGATGTAGGACTTGTGACGTCTGAAGCAATGATTCAGTTTCATCTCCAGCACAGAGTAACCACGGTAACAAGGCAACATGACCGTCAAGTCCTCCACAGGCACTGGACATGTTACATTCTGGTTTGACGTCCACAACACACCCAGTCACATAAGAGCCTCATCAACCAGAGCCAGGGTCACAGGGTAACACACACTGGGTGGTTTAGTTAGAGATCAGGGAACAGAGAAAAGAGGAGGAAGATGAGGCACAAGAGTTTCCTGTAATGATTCAAAGTTGAAGTGCCTCCTCGCCATCGCCTCTGATGTTCAACCAGAAACAAATGAGCCGGCTCAGCTGAGCGGCCCGCATGAAAAGGCCATGAAGTGAGAGTTTGCCTTTGATCCGCTGCCTTTACTGGCAGAGAGCCTCCAGTTTGGCTTTCTCACACACACACACACACACACACACACACACACACACACACACGGGCCAGCCCAGTCACACAGACACACTCCTGTTCTGACGGGCGTTTGCTGATGCATCTTTACTGTTTCACCCCAAAAACAAGTCACAGCAGATCCACACAGCGTCCTGGTGTCACACACACACACACACACACACACACACACACACACACACACGCACACACACACACACACGCACACACACACACATGCACACGCACACGCACACACACACGCACACACACACGCACACACACACACACACGCACACACACACACACACACACACACACACAAGCACACACACACACACACACACGCACACACGCGCACGCACACACACACACGCGGGCGCAGTGACACTGTACCGGCAATGCAGAGACAGGAGAGTCGCTCGCCAGTTGATCCTCTCTGCTAGATGTTTCTATGGCAACTAAGGCTGTCTTTTAATGAAGCACTAATCCAGCAGGGGACTAACACACACACACACACACACACACACACACACACACACACACACACACACACAATATGGCCACTGGCATTTGATCATTTGTGCACAACATGTGTGAGTCTATGTGTGAGACGAGGTAAAGCAGCATGTCATCAATCAGCCTGTCAATCAGAACACCAGGTGGGACGATCAGGCGTTCAGCTGCGGGCCTCAAAGTCAAAGTTTGGTCTGATTTGAGAAGCTGTCAGTGCAGGAACAGAAGCAGATGGACTGAGATCACCTTAAGAAGAGAAAGGAAAGTGAAGGAGGAAGAACAAATAAAGAACAATTGACTGGTTTAAGAGGAAGACTCCTAAATGAGTCATTTCAGGGAAACGACTCTCCGGTCTGTGTGAGTCGATCTGCTCTCATCCCACACACACACACACACACACACACACACACACACGACTCTGCTCTTATCTGTGCTCTCACCCAGAGGAGCAGGAGAAGGCTTCAACTAAAAGCTTTAAAACAGTTTAAAGGAGTTAAAACGGTTTATAAGTGTAAATGATATCACTGTAAAAAACGATCTGGCATGATTGTGCAACGACACACACACACACACACACACACACACACGGACGACCTTTGCCCCAAAGACAGGCCAGGCTGACACAGCTCGAAACCAGTTATTACTCAGTTCCTTTTCAAACGCACACACACACGCGCACACACACACACACACACACACACACACACACACACACACACACACACACACACACACAGGCAGGAGTCCCCAATAGTAGCGTTAGAGTGAAGGTTACCACAGATCCATTCAGCAGATGCCTGATAGCCACAGTTTGGAGCCAGAGGAATTACATTAGGTCTGTACGAGTCTGGGAGCTGTAATCATACTGTGTCAAATCACTATGGTGTGTGTGTACGTGTGTGTGTGTGTGTGTGCGTGTGCGTGTGCTGCAGCTCTCCACATGTCCTCTTTTTGAGAAGAGACAGAGAGAGAGAGAGAGAGAGAGAGAGAGAGGGAGAGAGACTGCACCACTGTAACATTGAAGTTAACACTCCCGGAGCTCAGACGTGACAGACAGACAGACAGGCAGCTAGGCAGACAGACAGCACTGATGATGATGATGATGATGATGGAGGTGACAGTTTTAGGACGTCCGCTTTAACATGGAGAAGTGCTAATTAATGCACAGTTTCTCCCCCTGAAGCTCTGAAGTGTTAAATAATGAACGAAGAACAAATCTACCAATGTCATCTGAAGCGTCCGGCTACAGGATCCAAAGTGATACGGATCATTTATGACTCTGTGTTTGTGTGAGCCTGGCCCTGGCGTGAGCTTCATCTAGATACAGAGCGACTAACTTAACCAGTGAGGCCTCTGGGAGCTCTGGATGGTAGCGGCACAGAGCGTCACGGAGCAGCAGAAGGTTCAGGAGAGGAACTCAGACGCTCTGGCAGCAAACTGATTTATTGTTGATTTGAGGTTGATATTTTCCACTATTTTCTCTATTTATATCTTTTTTAGCACGACTGTGTTCTCTGTTTAACTGTCAGGAACGCAGACGAGACAAACACAGCAGCAGCAGAGTCGCTGGAGTCGGATCAGGGAGGGTTTTTTTGTTTTTGGTGCCTCGGGTGAGATTTTGGTCTGAACTCTAGCTTTGAGACGTGTTTGAAGAGTGTTTCAGTCCTGTTTTGGTGTTGGGTCCTGTGTGTGTGTGTGTGTGTGTGTGTGTGTGTGTGGATCTCTGGATGATGTTTAAACTGACACAATGGTAAAACACAACCACAGTATTGTTGTTCTGCTCCTTGCTGTGCTTGTGCCTCCTTCTACATCTGTATTTTCCTAAAAGTTAATTGAGAACTAAATGAGTCCTAACATTCTAAGTTTCTTGTCTATTGAGTATTTGTTCCATATTTCCACATGTTGGGTCTATTTTTCAAACCTTTGTGATGCATTCAAGTGCAAAAAGCCCAATGATGCACTTTGACTTTGCCTCCTAGTAGCCCTGCTGTGCACACTGAGGACAAACAGCCCACTTTCAGACCCGTCTCTCCCTGTCTCGCTCGCTCTGTGCTGATGCATGCAGGGTAAAAACCCACAGACATGTTGACCAATCGATCAGCATGTTAGAGTTTAAAGATCAATCAAAGCAAAGCTCACAGTGCAGTCAGGGGTCGTCTCTCACAGTTAGATCGGTGTGAACCTCAACCACAGCTACATAAGAGTCCATTTATATCTTTATTGAACTACAGACTCTCTGGATGAAAGGGAAGCACACACAGGCTGTAAGTGTGTGTGTACACACACACACTGGAGGGACTGAACACTGAACAGGGCCCAACAGAGGACTGATATCTGCCCCGGAGCCTCAGAACCACAAGAGCCACAGAGAGGCTTCACCCATGGGGGGGGAGAGGCCTGGGAAAGGGAGGGACCCTGGACCTGAGCCAGCAGGCGGCCCTGAAGATTACTGTTGGTGTCTCAGTGATGAATGTAGCAGATCAGAGTGTGTGCGTGTGTGTGTGTGTGTGTAGGGTCACAGAGCTGGAGGACAGCAGCATCACTGAGGTTGATGAGTGTCGACACTCATCAACCATCTCATATGACACCTGCAATAACAGCTTGTGGCGCACACACACACACACACACACACACACACACACACACACACACACACACACACACACACACACACACACACACACCAGTGTTTTACTGAGTTGTCATTAGGGTCTGTTGCTGTTATTGATCAGTCTATCAAGCACTTCTTTTCTGGCACACACACATTTCTCAGTGAGCAGCAATCAGCACTTCAGGCTCCCAGGTGTGTGTGTGTGTGCGTGTGTGTGCGTCAGAGAGACATCACTCACATTGATCTGTCAGGAGTTTGTACAGACAGTTGGATAGACACATGAGTGTACAGTTTCAGTCCTGTCTCTCCTTAACCAAACACACACACCTTTCCATTCAAACACACCAGGAGTGTAAGCAGCAAACATGGAAGCATCCGTGTGTGAGATCCTTTGCCATGTTTGCCCACAGGCTCTCACTGCACCACCATCACCATCAGGCGGGGCTGAGATAACACACACACACACCGCTGTGTTGTGGCGCCCCCTCCTGGTCAAAGTTTATAACTCCTGCCTCATTCTCCCTCTATAGACACACAGATGCACATGAACTCAGCTGATTGATACGGAGCTCTCATATCTGGCTTGTTCTTAATTTTGAGAACTAAAATATATAGTATAATATAATATAAATATAAAGATTTTCTACATGACAGACATAAGGACACTTTAGGTAACGGTTCACTCAAGTGTAAAGTCTAAATGAGTTCCTGCTTGAAGCATCACTGTGGTTGTTGACATAAACCTTCATGGAGCCGAGCTGAGAGCAGGCAGACTCAGTGTGAGACACTTTACTGTTCACATAATCACAGGTTTCACAAATACAAAATTAGACTCAGAAGTGTAAAGGAAGCTTTGATTTCAACATTTCTCAACACATTATGAACATTGTTGCATGTGAACATTTACGAAGACACAAATCTGTTTCAAAGTGGGGCTGTGACTCACAGGAAGACTCATGCAGCCTTAAAGGCCCAGAGAACTAAAACACGTAGGAGGATGACATCATCATTAGTCTGGGCCTGGTGCTGGTCCCTGTTGAGTCTCTTGTTGAAGCTCTGGTGTTCAGAGACTCTGCAGCCTGAGGAGAGAGCACAGAGTTTTGCTGGACGCTGTAGTAGAAACCATTTTACTCCCACCAGAGAGGTTACTACAGCGCCCCGCAGTGGAGACATGAGGCACGACAGGCTGTAAGGGAAGACGCTGTGGGCCTGGGGAGAGATGAGATGATGCAGAGATGCAGACGGAGCTGTGGGCCCGCTGCACTAGAGGAGAAGAGTTCTGGACAGGATCAGAGGGCACAGAGTGCATACCTACACCAAGGCAGAGTAGAACTACAATTAGGACAGCAAATTTGGACAGCTGGTCCTTCTGAGCCCGGAGAGGTGGGCGGGGTCACAATTCTGTAGGTCACACGTTTCCTTATTCACAAACAATCACAAACTTAACTCAAGTCTTCTCAAAATGCATTTGTGAAATAAACCCTTTTCCATCTAAATCTGTCTGCAGGCCTCATGAAGCCCTGAAGGCCCAGATTAACTTCTACACATCCAGGAACATTTTCATTACACATCAATTGTTTGGGCCTAACTCCTCTCAGATGAATCACTTCCTGTATGTGTGGTGAATCTGTGCAGCCCAGGTCAGAGGTCAGAGTTTGCAGGGCGGCGTTGTAAGAACCAGAAACTCCCACCGGGACTCGGACCTGGTTCTTCCATCAGCATGATGGCCGTGTTACCATGTTACACCACAGGCGTGTGTGAGGTTGCTACAGCGCCCTGCAGTTGAGACACGACGGGCTGGGAGGGAATCAGTTTGAGCTTAACCCTTCATGGGGCTCCTGTTACTGGGCAGAGTAATGAAGTCAAAGCTACTTAAACAGGCCTTAATGCTAAAGATGATCTTAATCTTAATCTTAATATTTGTAAAATCTGTGATGTGAACAGTAAAACGTGTCTCACACTGAGTCTGACTGCTTTCAGCTCGGCTCCATGAAGGTTTATGTCAACAACCACACACACACACACACACACACACACACACCCACACACACACACACACACACACACACACACACACACACACACACACACACACACACAGATAAAGAGACCACAACCACCAACTGCAGAATAATTTACATTTACTTCAGTCATACATAGTTGAATACAATTTTGATACAAACTATAATATACAGTTTATCTTTGTACAGTCATGAGATTATACAGGTTAACAGATTCTATGTACAGTGTGTGTGTCTGTGTGGAGTCTGAGTGAGATGTGTGATGGAGAGATGGTGAATTAAACTGTAGATGCATTTAAATGATGTCAGAAGGCAGGAAGCCCTTATATGGTCGTTCTATCTTTACATTATCTGTGTGCATTAAAGAGACAAACATGAGGTGGAATAAAAAACAGTTCTCTCACAAATAGAAATGCATCAAGTTAAATATAAAAACATATAAAAAAAGTATTTCTATCCATTACAATTAACTCTTTAAAGCCAGAAACATCAAATAGAGCGATCACTTTGCACAGTTAATGCTCATTTTAAAGTTTAGATTTGATCCATAAATAGCTTCAAATGTACATACAAGCACTCACTTTACACATTCTTTTAAATGCGTGACTTAAAAGATCTGCCCTCCTCTTCCAGACTCCATACCCAGTCTACCGCTTCCATGTTCCCCTGCACATGCGTGTGCGTGTCAGCGTGTCAGCGTGTGCTTGTGCTCCCTCTGTGCCGGGGCAGGAAGCGCATGGAGAGGTGCTGCGTGTCGTGCTCGTGCTCCACAGGCTGCTGAGAGAGGTCGTTGGTCTGTGGGAGGCAGTCCAGCGTCAGGCCCTCATGGGGACAGATGGCGTACTGGGACAGCAGCGTCGCCAGGACAGACTTCATCATCACCATGGCGACGTGCTTGCCAACGCAGGAGCGAGGGCCCGAGCCGAACGGCTGGAAGCAACGGCGAGGAGGCTGCGGAGGAGGAGGAGAGAGGAGTGAGGCTCACACGAGGGAAAGGAGAGCTGGCGAGTCTCAGATCGACTTTAAATGAAGCCAAGGGAAAAAATATATACTTACATTCTTTTGAAAGTTATCCAGACTAAACTCATTGGGTTTGGGGAAGAACTCTCTCCGGTGCATGCGGCCGATGTTCAGGATGATGTTGGTGCCCTTGGGAACCCTGTAGCCGTCTATGATGTCATCAGACAGGGCCTGACGCATGGTGAAGTCCACCACAGGGTGGAAGCGCAGGGATTCATTGATGAAGCTCTCCAGCACCTGCAGCTTCTGAAGGTCTGAGGTTTGAAGCTGCCGCTCACCTAAAAGCAACCAGACGTCTTCACTGCTGAGCCACAAACTCACGCGTACAACACTTTACTCTACAGAACTCCTCTTCTATTCTGGAGTTTAGCAGGTTCTTACCTATGACATCATCCAGCTCCTGTATCAGCTGCAGCTCCACATCTGGATTCTGCTTCAGGAGCAGCAGCATGAAGAAGACGCTGATGGACAAAGTGTCGGGAGCTGCGATCACCATCTCCAACACACACTGCCTCACATTCTCAGCAGAGAGTTCACCACGGTTCTGGAAACACACACACACACACACACACACAGATCAGAATGTCCATTAGGTCTCTTGCTTATGGAGAGAAGGAAGCACTCAGACGGTTCAAAGGTCGATCACAGAGTCTGGCCTGTGTGTGTTTGTGACCGACCTGTGCGAAGATGAGTGCAGCAGTGAAGTTGATGTCGTCCAGCTTCTCTGCCTGCAGGATTTCCCTCCTCTTCTCTTCTATCAGGTTCCCGATGGCGTCCTGCAGCTCCTGACTGTGACATGACAGAAACACACACACACACACACACTGCGTTATAAATTCTGAAGCCTCAGACTCTGGCCAATGGTTTGAGTTGAGTTTGAGTTTGAGTCTAAACGGACTCACGCTGCCGACTTGTGCCTCTGCTGAATCCAGTCAAACTTGAAGTAGACGTCTGGTTTGATCAACACGGTCTGCCAGGTGTCAAAGTACTTCTGGATCTTAAGAATCATCTCCTTTTCTGCAAATACATCAAGAACACAAAGCAGAATTAAATGACTGACACATCTAAATGTTCCCTCAGAGCAAACACGTCTGAACTGACACTGGATTGTTGTGAAGTATAAGTAAAGAGTTTAAATGCGTCACCATTGAGCGGAACATCCAGGAAGAGTCTGTTGGAGATGTCCACCACGGTGCAGCGCAGCAGGCTGAGGACGTCCACCTGTCCCGGCCGGCCACCAGCTGCTGTGTGTGCGCTCAGGTTGTCCAGGTGCGTCTGCGTGGAGGACACACACACGTCCACCGTCTGCTGCAGCCCCGGGCCGGTCAGGGCTGAAGAAGAGACAAGGCAGACTCTGAATCAGACTCTGGAGTCAGGGGCTGGGTGAAGGGGGGTCGGTCTGCAGCAGGAGGACGCCGTCGTCTTACCTTTGGCGAAATAAGCTCGCACCGTCCTCCACAGGGCCAGGTTGTTGTTGAATATGATGCCTCGCTCGTTCATGCCGATGCAGCTCAGGCCCAGCTTGCTCCCAAAGCGAGAGGCGTAGTGTCCGTGCTTCAGAACATGGTGCACTGCTGAGGACCTGCAGGGGGGAGAGGCTCAGATTAAACAAGCACAGAGATTTAGACTGCAAGCTGAGGTTTAGTCCTGTTTAGAGACTCTATAGATGTCATTAAATCACTCTGAACATCTCTTTGTATGCTATTTATTTAGATATTGCATTGTGTATTCATCAGATCATTTAGCTGACTGATTGATCACTAACCTGCTGAGTATGAGTGTCTCCTCTCCATTGATCCAGACTCTGACCGTGTCTCCGTACTTGTTATTGTAGTAGTTGCTGGCCGTGCCTATGCCCGTCCACATGAACCTCAGATAGGAGAGCAGAGGCCCCACACCCAGACAGAACCCAGGACCTGCAAATGGAACCAACACAGACATCAATCAGAGGCTGAACATACATGTGCTGTGTGTATCAGCGTCCATGTGAGCTGCTGGACCTACCTGGTGCAGTCATCTTCTCTGAGTGTCCCCAGCTCAGCAGCAGCAGCGTGACCAGCAGCAATATGGTTCCCGTTCCCATGGAGAAGCTCTGCGACTTCCCTGCGGTGCTGTTCTGCGACATGGACACCAGGTCTGCTATGACGTCATCCAAACCGATAGGAGTCATGATCCATTCACACGTAGCGCTCAGATCCATAGGAACTCTAAAAGCCGCGTCAAACCCAAAGGACCGGTGCAGGAGGCTGAAAGTGTCTGTGCACGGCGCTCTTCCTCTTTATAGCAGCCTGAGCGGGTTAGCAGCCAGGTCAGGGCGATGCAAAAGTCACAACAAAACGGGGAAAATTGTAAACAATACAGTTGCAACCTTGAGCGCTGGCTCAGTGCCTGAACCCTCCAGTGGACTGGAGTTCAGTTCAGTGGGTGCAAGTCCTGGCACGGCCCCATGAGGAAGTGAGCTCCCATCAGTATCTTTCATATTCGGTAGTGTGTGATGTAGAGTGTGTTGTCATCCCGTCCTCCTTACAACATCAAACATCTCTCAGGGCTTTGACTTGTTTGGAGGAAAGGTTTATTTTTATTATTACAGCTTTATCGCCTTTATAAAGTGGAGCATTTATTTCTGTAAGTCACTCAATATCAGATTCTGCTTTTCTTTCATTTTGTTCCAAATATCCGCTGAAGAGACAGAAAAGAGAGGAAAGAGAAGAAAGAGAAGAAAGAGACTTTAGTGTGTTATGTTGCAGGACTAAATGCCACAAATGAAAACAACAGTAGAATATAATAATAATAAGAATATGTTTCTATAATAAGAGACACATTTAGATCATTCCTTATAATTTAATCTTATTTCTATTGTCTTGCTTTTTAATCATTTTTTAATAGAAATATTCTCATTTTCACACAGATTTCCCCATCAGGTCTCCAGTAGATGGCGCACCTGAGCTGTGAGGCAGTGAACCTCAGTTTACTGAGAGAGTCTCTGCTGTCGCGCACACACACACACACACACACACACACACACACACACACACAGGGATGAACATCTACACTAACATTGTAGTGATTTGCAGGTATCTGGTAAATACAATTTAAAATGAAGTAAATTACATAGAAGTCCTCTTCACGTCTCCCTGGTGTCTGAAACAAATTCATGCTAACATGGCAGCAGCTCAGTTCATAGGGACTCAGCTTGGGAACCAGAGGGTCGTCGGTTTGAGTCCTGTGTGCCCCAAGTAATGTCAGATTCACGTGTTTGCATGTGATATGACCGGATAAAGCCTCTTCTTCTTCTTCTTCATACTGACATAATAAAGGGAGTCACTAAGTGGCATCAAAGGGACTTTTGCTGGGGAGGTCATGAGTTTCTCCAAACTACAGCAGAAGGAATTACATCTGATATTCTTTACATCGTCACGCATTCATATTCTCATCTGAAGTAGAATATGACTTTCAACTCCTTTCCCAATTTAATACATTTAAAGAAGAGGAAGAAATCGTATCAAAGTCAGGAGAAGGTGATGATTGGTGTCCAATATTATTCAAGGATGTGTAATAGCAGTTGTAGTAATATGTGAGAATAAACTGTACATATATCAGAGCAAATATTCAGATTTAAGATTTCTGATTCACACTAACATCACACTGACTGTAATGCTGGATGTATCACACACACACACACACTCACACACACATCTCATCATGGTGTGTTACATAAGCCAGTGTTGCACCACAGCAGATATGAAACATCACACATCATCATCTCATGTTTGATTGACAGCGTTGTTGCCGTTGTCACCCGCTTCATTATTTATCTTCTTACGCAAACTGCATTTTGTTTTCTGTGAAAAATGTTCCAGTCGTCTCCAGAACGTCTCCGAGTGTGTTCATGTGACAAAGCTGCTGTTGTTTTGGGTCTGACTGCCTTTGTACCACTTTGTCTGTATAAAGGACCTCAGTGCATTCACTCTGCACCCACGCAGGAATGTGACGCTTCAAACAGACGACTGTGCTGGGACGCCGCTGTCTCAACTTATGACGACTGAACCATAGATTCTTATGCATGATAAAGCAGAGAATCACTCTCTTTTTCTCTCTCTCTCTCTCTCTCACCCTCCCTCACCCCCCCTCTCTCCCCTCTCTCTCTTGCTCTCTCGTTCCTTCTCTCTCTCTCTCTCTCTCTCCCCTCCCCCCCTCTCTCTCTCCGTTCCCACTCCAGCTGGCGTGTCTCCTCATGCACACACACAGATGTTAATATAACCTTGTCTCTGTGGTCAACCACATCTTTGTCTCCCCCACATAGTTTCTCGTGGGGCGTTTTTGTGGAAACGATCACAATCACACAAGATTTGCTATTGTTTGGTACAAACCTCATAAAGGAAATACTACTTTGTCCAATCCTGTCTGATGTGTTTCTGATCCGTTTGAACTGAAGCAAACATCCTCCATTAGATATTTAGCTGAAGTAACTGATGAGCAGTAAACAATCAAGCTCCCACAGTAATCAGTCAGTGTGAGGAATGTGGGAGTGTTTATCTTTATTGATCGATGTCAATGTATCAATAATTAATGATGTAAATATGGGACAGTGTGAATCACCATGTTTCATCATTTTAACAGTTTATAATTAATAAAAATAAATAAAACAATATATAAAAGATGCATAAGTGGAGGTTTGAGGTTTTCTCACTAAATTGGAGTCAGAATTAAGATGGAAACTTAAAAGAAGACAATGATCCGACAATGAACAGATCATATGTAGTGAATCTGTCTCTGTAGCATTTTTAATAAAGCTTCATAAAGACGTTTGCATGTTCCTGAAGCAGCGTCGTCTCCACACAGCTGCATGTTTCTGCCCTATTTGTTTATCTGCATCATTCCATTCATGTGCCTCCATGCAGGCACAGAGTGTGTTTCTCTGCCACAGCCACACACACACACACACTTGACTCTGATCAAAGGTTCCACCAAAACCGGCTCATAGCTTTTTAATAATCCTGTCAAACAAACAAACAAACAAACAGCTGAGGTGAACACATGAGCTTTGTGTCAGACTCCACAGCCTCACTCCTGCACGTGTGTGTGTTTGTGTGTGTGTGTGTGTGTGTGTGTGTGTGTGTACTGCAGATACGTAGTTTCGTAGATAAAGTGAAAGGACAAAATGTTTTGTTTCTCTTTCTTGTCTCACTCTTTATAGATGTTTGTTTCATTCATGAGCTGAAATAGACTGAACTGATTACTGAGACTAATCAAGAATAATAATGTTCAACCATCTGGGATGTGGGACTTCATCTTTCACGTGGGACGATAAAGAAAAAGCCCAGTGAGTGTTTTATTCCCTGGCTCCTCAGTTCAGCTCCTTCATTGTTATTGTTTAGCTGTTATAGAGAGACATTACATCACCGCCTGCTTCTTTATCTGTGGGCTCTTCAGTCTTCACTCCACGTGAGAAGTCGTTGTCCTCCTCAGTTTCTGTCTGGGGATGCTGGATGACCTTCAGGCCGAGCGGACGGAGAACACCAAAGCGCCGACCTCAGCGCTCTTATTTACAGATGCGCTGGAGCAACTCAAGCTGTCCAACAGCTGCACAGCTCTGCCAGCGACCTACAGCCCCGGGGTCGCACAGACCGCAGCTCTGGAGTCTCTCTCTGCAGAGTGTGTGAGGCTCAGCAGGACTGCAGGCAGACTAGATTCATTAAACACTGTTAATGAAGTAAGTAGTGTAATTACAGGAAATGGTTCGTCGACGCCTCATCGCTGTTCACAGAGGCGCTGCAGCGTTCCTTTAGCCGACGCTCGCTCACAGTGAATGACGGCGCCGACGCTCTTTTCTCTGCTGAGCTGTCACGTTACGAGCGCCATGTCAGTGTTATGGCCCAAATCAGAGCAAAGGATCTGGGTCGCTGTTGTGGCTGCAGGAGGGAAGCTGAGAGGTCGTGACAGGTTCTAACGCCCGAGGAGCAACCGGGCTCAGAGCGGGAAGAGAGGAAGAGGAGAAGGAGAAGGAATGAACAAACTCCACGCTGCCTCCAGGCTCACAGCTCTGCTGATCTTCATGCAGCCTGAATTATTTTTGAAAACTTTTCTTTTTAATTCAGGATTTGTGTTTCTGTGTCTTTATTGATCCAAACATATTAAAACATCATGTCAGACTGAGGCACAAGCTTTACTTCAGATGTGCTGTACATAAGGAACAATTACACCAGAAAATAAAATGAAATAAATATAATTTAATAAATAAAACAATAAATTATACAAAAAATTATAAAAATTGTAAATATTATAAGAAAATATTCTATTATTTATTGATGTTTTGTTGTGATTCATAATGGTATTTTAACCCTTTAGAGGTGTAAGGGACCATAATAATGAACTGAAGCAAAGTAACTCACAGTATAAATATGTAAATATGTAAATATGCTAAAACTGCAACGTCAATGCTGTCCGGTTTGATACATCCTGTACATTCATACATGTGACATATATACAATATATGTGTGTGTGTGTGTGTGTGTGTGTGTGTGTGTGTGTGTGTGTGTGTGTCAGCCTGCCCACGGCATTGCAGTAGAATGGGTCGTGCTGAATTTAAATCAGGTGACTGAACAGGCGGGGGTTTCTTCCCAGACAAGCCTGGAGGATTGTGCAATGCCCACTCCTACATGATTGCTTTGCATGAACACACACACATTTATACACGCGTACACACAACCCCTACTCCACTTGGCAAAAAAACACAACAAGGAGTGCATTTAGCGGTCTGCATTCAGAGGGCCCACCCGGCCGGAGCAGAGATATAGAATCACACACCAGACATTTTTTGGGTGCGTTCAAAGAATCTGGACCTTGAATTTCAGCGAGAGGCTTCCTCCCTGGATTAGTTTGGCTTTGGTTTGGGTCGACTTGGCCTATAAGACACAGCTTGAAATTCCTTTGTTCCGTTTGACTTTTGTCCTCTTGGATCATCAAAGGATCTTCACTCTTGGACGTTTTCCCCGATTTGACCGTGAATGCTGAATCTGGTGAGCGACCCTCGGAAAAGAGGAGGAGAGGCAGTAGCCATGTGGATCCCGACCCCCAGCATGACTCCCCGCCAGCGCGTGGTGCTGTATGGGACGTGTGTGGTGGCTATGGTGAACCTGGCCGCCCTGCTGGTGCTCCTGGTCCAACAGAACCAGCAAAGGGCCGTCTTGGAGCAAACGCAGGCGAGGCTGGCGGCGGTGGAGCAGAGCTCGGTGGTGGAGTTCCTCCAGGAGGTGCCCAAGGGAGGGATGGGGATGCGATCGGGCACAGGGGGACAGGAGCAATACCAGTACCAATACCAGTACTCCAGGAACAAGAGGAGCGGAGAGGTGGCGAAGGAGAAACAGAAGGGGAAAGAGGTCAAGGAGGTGAAAGAGACGAAGGAGACGAAAGACAAGAAAGAGGTGAAAGATGCAAATGACACAAAAGAGGTGAAAGAGGTGAACGAGGTCAATGAGGTGAACGGCGACGTGGGGAAGGAGATCCATCAGAACCTCAGTCAGGAGGTGGACGAGGAGAAGTGGAAGAAGGTGAAGAACGAGCTGAAGGAGAAGCAGAAGCACAGCCAGAATCACGGCCCGGTCAAGGCCCAGCACGTGCAGGACGACATGATGATGATGATGACCTACTCCATGGTGCCGGTGAGGCTCACACACCTGTAGAGACACAGACAGTGTGTGTGTGTGTGTGTGTGTGTGTGTCCTGCTGGGTCACATGTGTTTGTTGGTTGTAGGAAGAGAATATTTGGGTGAAATTCTGGTGTTTTGTTTTCTCTTTTAGATCAAATTGCTGATTGACATTTGTAACAGCACCAAGGGAGTCTGCATAGCCGGTACGTCAAGACTCTTGACCTCTAAGACTCTGAGACTGTAAGACTCCTCAGAGTGTTTGGGGTTTGCTAACATCATTTCTGTGTATTCTGTTGCAGGACCACCGGGACCCCCTGGTGAGTGAACCCTCGACTATGTGTCCGAGTTTAAAGTCTAGCCATTGTTGTCTAGTCTTGTGACCTATATCCTGTTTCCCTCTGACTAATGGCTGTGAGCTTTTGTGTTCCTGTAGGTTTGCCCGGTGCAGACGGGCTGCCAGGTCACAATGGCACTGATGGCACCCCGGGACAGAACGGAGAGCCTGGACTGGATGGGAAGCGAGGTAGAAAAGGTGAGGAGACAGTGAGCTCTATGCAGACTCTACTTCACATCTCTATCAGGGCCTCTGGCGACACGGGCCACTTCAGTGAAGAACCACTGACACAATGTGGCAGACAAAGAGAATAACACACACATAACCAGCACACACACACACATGAAACCTCACAATGGACACACACAAACTGAGTTCAGTTGAATGAGGCACAAAGCTCCGGTCCATTATTCTCCCACAGGCTGATTCAGCCTCAGAGGTCAATGGAGCCGCTCGTGCTCACAATGGTGACGAGTGTGTTTACTTTATGAATGCACTCATGGAGGGGGGGTTGATCATTTCCTCCACAGGGCCAGCAGGTGATAATGGGGAACAGGGGGAAAAAGGAGAGGCAGGAGAGCCAGGACCCCCCGGAGAGAGAGCCCAGCCATCCAATGATGTCGTCGTAGAGGGCAAGTACATAAGGGAGATCATGTCCACGTGAACGCATCTGGAACATCATGAGAACGTATTCACTCTCCTAGCTCTTTAGGTTTACATCTCTATTCTCCATCCAGGCCCTCCAGGTCCTCCAGGTTCTCAAGGACCTCCTGGACCCGTAGGCCCTCCTGGACCTCCGGGCCCCCAGGGAGCGGGGAAACACAGGCACGAGAAACCGCACAGTCACGCTGCTCAGACCATGAGTGAGACGCCTTTATTAACCCTTATGCTGCTGGACAGTTACACTATTCTACACATTCATACTGTAAATTATGTAATAAACCAAAGATCAATCACATCTCACTGGTTCTGTCAGGGCCGCTGAATACCGTCCCCAACGATGGGACCGCACCTGCAAAGGAGACTGGGAAACGACAAGCAGCGAGGAGAAACGGTATGTGCTTCATCTAACCTCCATCACCTGACCTGAGAGGGTCTGGCTGAGCCTGACATGAGCTTCCTGTCCCCCCTCAGAATGCCTGATCAAGTCTCTGATCAACCCCAGGAATGTGACCAAGATGCAGAGCACGTTTGGCATGTGGATGAGAGACACGGCTCAGCTGGACGACCAGCGCATCTGGGTGGCTGGACACTTCTCTGGTAGGTGGGAGGCAGAGGAGAGATGTGGAGCCTCTGATGGACCAGGATCACACTGAGCCTACACACACTGTAGAGGCTGGTTTGAATGATGTCCTGATGTGATGAGATGTGATTGTGATGCGGTTGGGTCGTTCCTCTCCAGGTCGCATCCTAAAGGAGTATAAGAGCTTCGCCGCCTTCCAGAGCAACAGCAGCGACAATGTGGATGTGAGGAAGTTCTACCAGGGCTGCGGCCACGCCGTTCACAACGGATCCTTCTACTATCACATCGCTGGCACCTCCACCATAGCCAGGTGAGACTCCGCCCACACAAGGTTCCTGCTGGAACTGCCACAAACAAGCGTCTGTTAGTCATGACTGAGAGTCAGAGTGGGTGAATCTGTGACTCGACTGAGTCTGATTGGTTCTTCTCATTGTTTCCACAGGTTTGACTTCCGCTCCAAACGGCTTCACACTCTGCCCATAGACAACGCTTTGTACCACAACCTCTCCTACCTGTTCATCAACTCCAAGACCTACTTCAAACTGGCAGCGGATGAGAACGGCCTGTGGTTGATCTTCGCCTCCAGCGTGGACGAGAGTATCATGGTGGCCCAGCTGGACCTGAAGACCTTCTCCTTCACCTCCATCATCAACACCACCTACCCCCGCAGCAAGGCCGGCAACGCCTTCATCGCCTGCGGGATCCTCTACGTCACCGACACCAAGGACACCAGAGTCAACTTTGCGTTCGACCTGCTGAAGGCCAAGCCGGTGAACGTGGGCTTTGACCTGAGGCCCGCAGGCGGAGTGTTGGCCATGCTCTCCTACAGCCCTAAAGACAGACACCTGTACGTGTGGGACCACAGCTCCGTGCGGCTCTATGTGGTTCATTACATGTCTGATGACTGAGCACAAACACACAACACAGTACGGTTCTGATGGAGTCCTGTTGACCAAACATTCACTCACATCTTTGTAGACTCAAAATTATGGAGTGGATGAAGTTTAACCGTCAACTGAAGTGTAATTAGTTCACAGGAAGAAGTTAAATTGTGGTTTTTAGTCAATAATTAGTGTCAAAGTTGACCTTTGTGCTGTATTTATGTTATCTGCCCCGTTGTATAGGAGAGGTTTGGATAACTAACTCCACATTTTGTATCAAATAGTTTTAGTAGAAGTCAAACTCTTAACTCAGCGTCTGATTCTATATTCTTTGTGTTTTTATTATTCCCTTTATCAGCATGATGATGTATATTTATACGGACCTAAACGTTGTCCCGGCCTCTTTTGTTTGTACACAGACACACTCTCTTACTTCTACTGACAGTAAAGAACAAAGTCTCCAATCAGCCGGTGAAATAAAAAGGATTTATTGACTTTACAAAGGTAAAACTGACCGGCCTGTTTGCTCTCACACACACCGCCAAACTCTAGTGCCCTAATAAGTGTCTTCCCATGGAGTTGGCTTCTTTAACGTTCCACACACACACACACACACACATCAGACAGCAGTGGGGCTGTGGGTGGAACACGGACACACACACACACACACACACACATCCAGTACACATGTTGGGCAGAAAGAGGGGAGAGAAACACAAATCTCTTTAATAAATACAGACACTGAACAAAAAGGTACAACTAATCCAGCCGGGTATGATACAAACCAAAAAATAAAGAAAATGCTTTTATGTTTGTACAAGCTGTTGTGATATTTCATATATATATATTTATATCATTTATATATTAAAACTATCTCAAACCTTTTTTACTAGCAGGCCAAAGGAAGCCAGACATTCATTTGTATCCAACAGTTTCTTCTTCTTCTTCTTCTATAACCTACCGATGTGAAATAAACTTTGATTCTCCAGGATTTGAGTGCAAACATCTGTTCCTTTTGATGATCAAACCTAAGGGTGAGGTAACACACTTACTTACACACACACAGACACACACAGTAGACCACTTTGCACGTCTCCCACTCAGGTACAGTAACCCCTTACATTCCTAACATAAAAGGCAATAAGTTAAACACTTTGACAAAGGAACGATCAACCAAACAAACAAACACAAACATATCAATAATTTAAATCAGGAAATCAACTTTAAAAAAACAAAACAAAACAAACAAACAAACCCAATATTTTGTGCAAAACCAGAAGTGAACCTTTGTGTTTCTGCTGGGTGTGTGTGGGTTGTGTTGAGGTTTGGAGCAGGCAGACAGACAGACAGACAGACAGACAGACGGGTGACACAGTGAGACAGAAAACCACAGTCACAGGAGTAAAACACATTGTCTTCCAAACAGGAATGTTCTAGCAGTGACTCCGCCACACAAACAGGCATTTGAGGGCAGGAGGGTGGGCAGGCATACAGACGACTGTAGACACAGCAGAGTGAGCACACACACACACACACACACACACACACACAGGAGGGGGGGGGGGGGGGGTCAGGACCGGGCCGGAGTGTGTGACCGGGGCAGTCAGTGAGAGAGAAGGGGGGAGGGAGGAGGGGAGGTCACCACAGGAGCAATGCACCATCAACTCTTCCATAAGGGCCGAGAAAAGCCGGGCAAGAAGGCAGGGGGGCGGGGCTAAGGTAAGGGGGAGGGGCTAAGGGGGGGTGGTGGGGGTGCAAAAACCACTGAAACAAAATGCAGATTCCAACAAACTGGATTCACACTGGAAACCACTGACTTCATTACAAACCACAGTGCCGCTTACAGAAAGATGCTAAGAGATTTTCGGCTGTGGGCACAAAATGACGACAGTTACACACTTTTTCTTAAAATTTTTGCTTGAGCACTTTTACAGAGCACTATCAATAAGACCTGTGATTGCACCGCGTAACGAGAACAGGACATGCATAGCTTCCCTATGGACACACTCTAAAGAGGAGAGAGACTCTTCAAGAAGAAAATGACAATAAATCTAAGTTTTTTTTAAAAATCAAGTATGATACCTTTTAGCTTGTAACTCTGCTTTCAGCCTTTGGGGAAAACAAAAATATTTGCAGCTCCGTTTTTGTCGCTCTTAGATATCATTTGCATTAAAAGTAAACCCGTGAGGTCAAAGGTCACCGAGCCTTTGGCCTCTTCCACCATCCACTGATAGCTATTGATGTCTAGCAAATGTTACATATGCTTTAGTGTTTCCTCTCTCTACCGCTCCTCCCTCTCTGGACCTTCAGGCGTTACAGCATGTCCACCAGGCTGCTGGGGATGTTGTAGCGGTCGGGAAGAACTCTCATCTTCAGCGTGCCGTCCGCCCCGCAGGTGAAGATGCGGTTACCGGGTCGCGTCTCCACCTGCATCACGCCGGCGCCGATGTTACGGAAGATTGACTGCTTGGCGTGCTCGGTGCTGAAAGAGTGCATGAGGCCGTGACCTGCCACCTTCCACACCTGGAGAGAGAGAGAGAGAGAGAGAGAGAGGGGGGGGGGGGAGAGAGAGGGAGGGAGAGAGAGAGAGAGAGGGGGGGGGGGAGAGAGAGGGAGGGAGAGAGAGAGAGAGAGGGGGGGAGAGAGAGAGGGAGGGAGAGAGAGAGAGAGAGGGGGGGGAGAGAGGGAGGGAGAGGGAGGGAGAGAGAGAGAGAGCGAGAGAGAGAGAGGGAGGGAGAGGGAGAGAGAGAGACGCAGAGAGAGAGAGAAAGGGAGAGAGAGGGAAAGAGGGGGGAAGAGACAAAGAGAAGGAGAGAGGCAGAGAGAGAGAAAGAGAGGCAGAGAGAGAAAGAGAGGGAGAGAGAGAGAGGGAGAGAGAGAGAGGGGGAAGAGACAAAGAGAAGGAGAGAGGCAGAGAGAGAGACAGAGAGAGAGGAGAGAGGCAGAGACAGAGGGAGAGGGGGGAGAGAGAGAGAGACCGAGACACAGAGAGAGAGAGAGGGAGGGAGAGAGACAGAAAGAGAGATGGGAAGAGAGAAAGAGAGAGTGGGGGAGAGAAAGAGGGAGAGAGAGACAGAGATGTTTGACAGTATAAAGAATATGAAGACTCTGCTAGAGGATGAGTGTCAGGTGTTGTGATGGATGTGTTATGTGTGTAGTGAGTGTAGTGTGTGTTGTGTGTGTTGATGATGACTCGTCTTCACCTTCATGTTTCCCTCTGCAGATCCGGTGACAAAGAAGTCTTCGAAGGCGTCCAGAGCCAGAGCTTTGATGGCCGAGTCATGGGCCTGGAAGGTGTGCAGCAGCTGCCTCTGACGGATGTCAAACACACACACAAAGCCCTTCCTCCCCCCGGTGATCAGCAGCTGCTGCTTAGGAGCGTACTGCAGCACAGTGGCCCCGTGCTCATGGCAGGAGAAGGCTGAGGGGGAGAGCAGGAAGACATTTGAGATAAAATGAGGTAAGAATGGGAAACTTTGTCCTGTTTGAGGCGTTTAGGGTTTCCTACCATGAACCATGGTGTTACTGGGAGAGATGAGTGTGTCCCACAGGCACACGTTCCTGAGGACAGAGGGGAGGGGGGGAGGTGAGTCAACCAGGAGGGGAAGGGGTTAAACTGTGGTGCTGATCCGTGTGTGAGTGCCGGTGCTGCTGACCTGTTATCATTGGACTGCCCGGCTGTGGCGATGAGGCTGGAAGATGTGATGAAGGCAAAGTCACCGCAGGTCTTAGTGTGGCACTGCCAACTCTGTGAGGACGAGAGGAGCAGGAGGAGGTATTGATCAGCTGGTGTACAGGAGTATGTGTGCATGCTGTGAGGAAGAGTGAGGAGGAGGAGGAGGAGGCAGGTGAGCTCACCAGGTAAGGTTTGGGGTTGGAGGACGTCTGATTGACCTGCCACAGACTGAGGAAGCCCTCGCCGTCGGCAACGCCACACTGCCAAGGAGAACACAGAGCTATCAGAACAAACACACCACCTAGACAAAACACAGTGTGTGTGTGTGTGTGTGTGTGTGTGTACCTTATTGCCCTGGGAGTTGAAGTAGAGTCGGGTGACTCTGGCGTTGCCTGCTTGTCTGAAGCAGATGAGCTGCTGAGGTCGGTTCCACTCAAACATTCTCACACTGCCGTCCTGAGCCCCCGTCATGTCTGAGACACACACACACACACACACACACACACACACACACACACACACACACACACACACACACACACACACACACACACACACACACACACACACACACACACACACACACACACAGGAAGGTTAAGGTGTGACAGTGACACGTTGAGGCTTGGATGCGACACACACACACTTCTCATACACACTTACAGTACTGATAGATGGGGTGTGATGTCATCCTCTTCACATTATTCAGATTCCTCTTCATGATCTGAAACACAGAGAGAACAGAACTTCTCATTTAAGGGCTGATTGATGAAGAAGTCACTCTAAACACACCAGGCCTGAGTTATGAGATCATTTAAAAAGATTAAAACTCAATAATAATAATAATAAACTATTTCTCATTACTATAATTAAACTCTTGTAATCTAAATTAATCCTCTCCTCATTTATGAATCTATTTCCTCCTTGAAAGGCTCTAATGTGCCGGTCTAAGGCTCATTACTGCCTTGCTCTGGGCCCGAGGCAGGAGATTAAACCGTACACACACCAGAGGCTCCCTCAGCAGAGATGTGTTGTTCTCAGAGGCT
This sequence comes from Genypterus blacodes, assembly GCF_046128005.1. Lineage (NCBI taxonomy): Eukaryota > Metazoa > Chordata > Actinopteri > Ophidiiformes > Ophidiidae > Genypterus > Genypterus blacodes. The sequence goes on from NW_027467064.1 coordinate 35,400, forward strand.
GCAGACAAACACACACACTCGAACATTCAAACCATCTGACACAGAACATAAACTTCATCTGCAGCACTTTGACCCAATCAGTCTGATTGTAAAGTCACGTTTCCTATTGTGCATCAATAACAACATTGACCAGACAGTGTGTGTGTGTGTGTGTGTGTGTGTGTGTGTGTGTGTGACAGCCTGTGCTGTATCACACTCAGCATTTATCACTGCAGCTGGGACATGGAGAACTAACTATGAATATACGTGACGCAAATCTGTATCTTGTGCCGCCGGCCGTGAGAGCAGCTCAGTATCTGTGCTCTCTACCAGCAGAGGCAGGCCTCAGCTGTATCAGCCTGCTTAGACTCAGCACGACGCTGCAGGAAGGCTGTTTAGTCGTCACCGCTCCGTTGGGCTTGGAGCTGATAATGGATTATAAATACAAACTTCTTATAATAAAACGTGTCGGGGACAAAGACCACAGAAGAAGAAGAAGTCAGATAGCTTTGGAGTTTCATATCAGAAGTGTCTGGTGTTCAAACGCCATTCAATGCTTAATGAATGTCAAACCTGACTGAATACATCTACTGTAGAGCTGATAGTCATGAATATAATAACTCAGACTCTGGATATGTAAAGGCTCCAACCCAGAGCTTAGTTTCCCCCTGCTGGCAGCTTCTACACACTGCAGCCTGCCTGCCTGCCTGCCCTGAGTGTGTGTGTGTGTACACTGCAGAGGCTCGTACCACGCTGGCTCCCATGCTGGTCTGCCCGGTGCCGAGCCAGGGCATGGACGCAGAGACGGCCATCTGCGGGGGGGCAAAGGGGGCGGAGCTGGCCTGGGCGATGTTGGTGTGAGACGAGCGGGGGTCAATGTCGTCAGAGCTGTAAAACAAAACACAAGCAGTCAGCGAGGAAAACATCACAGGGTTGTTATGTCTGCGTCTGCGTGTGTGGCCTGCAGCCAGCCAGCGCCTCAACCCGACCTGCGGGACTCCTTATCGAAGTCGTCTCCGATCCAGGTGTAGGGCTGGACCGCCACCAGCGTGGACACGTCCACCTCCTGGACGTCATGAGTGGACGCCAGCACGATCTCATTGGAGTTAGCCTGGTGACAGAAGGATGCACAGGACAGGTGAGCGACAGGAAGTCAGACGAGCTGCAGCGGCGGTGCTGATACAAAACACCAAACTCACCTTATTGATAGCAAACGCCATGATGATATCAGACTCCTTGTGGATGATCTTGGCTTTGCCTCCAGGGTAGCCCAGGTCTGCTTCCACCTGGGGAGGAGAGACACACAGCAGGGGGTGAGACATGCAGCAGCTCAGAGGCAATGAGAGAAGAAAGGGTTAATGTTAACACCCAGAGGTTCTGCTGCGGGTCAAGTTGATTTCCTGACAGCAGTTTGGTCTGAAAGGATGAACCACTACAGAAAGACTGAGAAGAGAAAGGGTGCAGAATATTGATTGACTGATTTGTGATCCCAGTGAGCAGAACCTGCAGACTGAGCCTGACAGTGAGCATGCAGGGTTAGTACGTCTACCATCACACTGAAGGCTCTGGGGTCCAGCAGAAATCAGCCCAGCTAGAGAGGAGGGGGGAGAGAGAGAAAGACCCGGTGGACTCAGGAGGGACTGGAGGTGAAGTTAGGTGAGGATTTGTCACATTTGTGTCAGAGGTCAGAGAGGTTAGAGGTTAGATCTCGCAGCCTTGATTTGAGATTTGATGAGGCAGACACAAAGCAGGAGTCGTCACCATCAGGCCAAGCTGGGGAGGAGACAATACAGGCACCACTGATACCCCTGACAAACATCTAACCAGTGCAGAATCCCTTTTGATGGACCTGTCCCCCCCTCAAGCTTGGCTTAGCGGCGGCGCTCCCAGACAGACGGCTACACAGACAGACAGAGTGAAGGCCTGGGCTAGTGAATGATACTACCTTATAGAGACTGATAGCTCCGGCTATCCAGTTTGGTTTGCCTACATGGTCCGTATGGTTGTCTAAAAACTATACACACACACACACACACACACACACACAGACACAGAGGGAATATGGATACAGAACACACAACATCACAGCACGACACACAAACATGCCACAACACAGCACAGAGAGATAAGACACGGAGTCAAAAGAAGATGGCTGACAGGATCTTTGTTGTGTTCTTCACAGAGAGATGAGTGATATACTGTATGTCTCCTCATCAGAGAGGAGGTGCAGATGAGGAGAGATAAGAGCTTTGGAACTGTGTGTATGCAAGATGACAGCTGTAATAATAGAACACACACAACGGTGCGTCAGGGCCTTCAGTCCTTTGGCTTCATGTCTGTGTTTTGACTGGCAAATACAGCAGCAGCTTGCTCATGGGCAGGAGGGAAGTCAGCTACCTTGCAGCTACCTTGCACGTGTCTACGGAGCCAAAGCAAGAAGCCTTATTATTACTATGATTGGAGTGTGTGTGTGTGTGTGTGTGTGTCTGGAGCACCATTCCCGCTAGTCATCATTGTTCCAGGGTCCAGAATGTGCATAAGCTGCTTTACATGTCATTTACATTAAGATCTTATGGTTGATTTGAATAAACAAATCATGCAAATTAGCCTCCTGGGAGATGTGAAGCATTAATGGATGACATCATCATGAATGATGTCACAGTCACAGCATGGAGGGGCTTTGCTCACATGAATGTTCCTTCAGGAGGGAGGAAGGAGGCCCAGGAGGTGAAACTAGGAGACAAGGCCCCAGGGTGCTTTGCTCTTGTGATGATGATTGATGATGAGTACCAACATGTCCGTACTCATCATCAATCCAACCAACAACAACAGAGATAAGTGCTGAACGAGCGCTTCTCCTGGTATCACACGGGACTGATGGCCTTGATTCTTTGAGTCGGGCCTCAGTTTGCAGGAACCCAGCCTGTTCCTGAGTGACAGAGTGACATCAGGGGGTCACACTATCAGAACATCCAAGCACATGCTGTTAGAGACCTCAAGTCACAGAGCGCACTGCTGCAAACACTACATGCAAAGGCCTTCCTCCTTGATGTTCTGTGCAATAAGTAATGGAACAAACTCTGTAAAGGTCCAAACACAGGATGACAGAGAGCTCAGAGTCCAGAGTCCAGACTGCAGGCTGGGATGCAGGGACACTGAGCATTTACTGCATCATGTGTTTGTCTTTGAGCTCCTTCAGGATCTTGGGCTTCTTCCAAGGCTTCCAGCTGAACAACCACTTTCCTTTTTCAGTCACGTGCGCTCGCTCCAGTCAAGCTGCACATTCTGAGATCATGGACAGATTTTCTCCAGCTGGCTTCCTGTGACACTGGATTTCTTTGCCTCAGCCCTGCTTGATGACTTGTCCTTATTAAAACCATAAGCTCAAATCTGCTCTCAGGACTCATTAAACCTTTGAACCTTCAGGTCAACCAGCACACCTCCATCTGTCACACACACCGGGGGAGGTGTCCAGTGACATTAGCTCATCTCATAATAACATTAGATTAATTTTACAAGCACCATCTGCTGGTTTTTGAGTGTGCAGCCACGTTTGAGAGTTTACTACTTGAAATTAGGATAACCTGAAAAAAAACAGAATGCTTCATATGAGCCACTGACCTCACTCTGCTTCCGTCTCTTTGTGAAGATGTATCGGATTAACGTGTCCTGAAGAACTTCCTGTTTGACCAGGTAGTGCCAGAGGCGTCTGGCTGGGAAAGACTGGTGGTTCTTCGTCCTGAGGAGGAAAAACACAAGGGCACATAAGACACAAGTGCTACATGTGTTTTGCTAATATACAGTATATATAACTCAATACTGACTTGAAGGGTGTGTTGTCGGGCTCCAGCATGGCCTTGTGTCTCAGTATGGCGGGGCCTCCTCCTGCGCTCAGGTCGGTGGGGAAGGTGTTGATGTAGTTGGGCGGCGGGCCGTCAAACTTGTTGATTCGGTCCAGCAGGAGCTGCTCCCAGTTTTCCATCGTCTTCAACACAGCGTTGCCGAGCGGAGAGGTGACTGGCAGCTCTGTGATACACACACACACACACACACACACACACACACACACACACACACACACACACACACACACACACACACACACACACACACACACACACACACACACACACACACACACACACACACACACACACACACACACACACACACAATTAGGATTGGTGCTATAAACCTGGAAATTGTGTGTGTGTGTGATATTATAGAATGAAAATGGTGTGTGTGTGTGTGTACCTGTGAAGTCCAGTCCAGTCAGAGGGAGGAAGTTCTTGACATTATGTTGAGCCAGCTTGACCATGACGAGGCGGATCAGAGCCCAGCTGTGAGGGAGACAAACCAAGAGATCACAATCTGTCCCTGCAGCAGAGGTCACAGAGGCAGCAGAGGCCACGCCCACCTGTAAGAGTTGGGGTCAGAGTGCTCCGTCATCTGCGTGTCAGAGAGGAAGGCGTCATCGTCGTCCTCGTCGTCCTCCCCGCCGCTCTCGTCCGAGTCGTACAGAGCGCTGCTGTCCGACAGCGGCAGGAACGGCTGAGGAGGAGAGATGAAGGAAGAGGAAGAGCAGAAGAGAGAGACGTTTCAATCACAGAGCAGCAGTGACCTCTGAGTGTGAGTCCATCTTCCTCTCTGCGGGGTTCAGTCTCTTACTTTAGCCACAAAGTAGTCCCACATGCTGAGCTCAGGGGGGATGAACTTCTCCCTGTAGGCCGGCCTCTCTACGGGCACAGGGGGCGGCGTGGCCGGGGTCTCCTTCACCGGGCGCCCAGGGACCAGCATCCTCATGTTGAACCTGCGCCTGTACCGGTCTGCATCCTCTGCTGGAGGCTGAGGGGGAGCTGCTGAGGGAGGGGGGAGGGAGGAGGAGGAGGAGGACATGGAGAGCTTTCAAACACACTGAACGTGATAAGGTCAACTCAACCGGAGCCACTTAGCTTAGACCGCAGTGTGCTGCAGTGTTTTATGAGTGAGGAGGATGAGCTGAGGCTTCATCATAAAGGCCAAACCAAAGTCAAAGAAATAGATTAGGAGGAAGATGAAGTGGATGAAAACCTCACACAGAGCACACTGTCCATCTAATTACAAACCCATGTGTGTTAACCTGTGTGTGCTTTCACTCTGGTGAGTCATAGCACACAGGAAAGTCTATTAACTAGAAGAAGAAAAGGAGAGAAATGTAGAAAACACACACACAGACACACACACACAGACCAAGACACACTAAGTTGCACACAAACCTGCACCGTTATCCTGGGCGACTATCTCTGGCACCACACCAGACAAAACAAAACAGGACAAAGACCAAAGTAGACGGTACTGTTAAACACACAGATACTACACAGGGAGGCTCATGAGTCAAGTCAGTAAGTGACAGTGCGTGACACACACAAAGTACACACAATAGACACATGTCAAACAATGGGTTTGTTAAGCAGTTATGTCCTAAGCGTTGTCTTGTATCCACAGCACTCGACAGAGCAACAATACAAGATGAGATTGATGATGGCGACGTTGTTGAAGCTCATTTAAGAATTAGTGTTCATTAGAATGAGGAGAGAGCCGATGTGTAGGAGTTTGTGGGAGTGGATGTGAGTTTGCTGCTGCGCTCAAAAGTGCAAAGCTTAAACTTGAGGCTGCTCTGATCTAAGGTGCTGCAGGATCTCAGGTCTCCACGGTGACACGGAGCCTGATGCACAGCCTGTAAACACAGCGTGAGGACGGATTACTGCTCCGGCAAAGACACGGGACATGTTTGAACTAGACGGCTATGGACTCCACTGTACTATCAGTCTATAACGTGATGTTTACCTTTACTACACATGACTGAACACATCTACACAGCTCCAACCAAACCCAGGACTTTGTTATTGTGGTGTACCTGGTTTAGTCTCAGATTCAGCTTTACGCTCAGCCTTGGCCTCTGAACACTCGTTGCTAGTCTCAGCTGTTGCTTCAGAGGCACAACAGGAATGACACAATGAGATGAACACGAAGGACATTTACAACATGATCATGCGACACACACTGGCACACTGGCACACGCGCGTACGCACAGACACACACGCACACGCAGCTATCTTCATGGCACTAGTGGGCTTTGTTTGTTCAGAATGGGCATTCAGTAGTAGCTGCACGAGAGAGAGAGGTCAGACAAGCATCTGGCGACATTTGCAAACCTGTACATTTACCATGCACAGCAATCCTGCAAACCAGCACTTCAATCCTGCAAACCAGCACTGCAATCCACCGGCCCAGTTACTCACAGCTGGCCTTAGTCGCTGGCGCCCCAGAGCCCAACCCGCCTCCCCTTGGACTGTGGGGAGGGGGTCGTTTGGGGCGCGGGGTTTCAGTGGGGACGGGGACGGGGTTTAGGGTGAGGATGCTCTGCTCGGGTCTTCCTGTCTCTTGAGATTCCTCTGGCCTGGCTGCGTCATTGTCAGCTGGCACTGGGACACAGGGCAGAGGGCAACACTCACACAAGACACCAGAATGCAGCGAGAGGCTTAGCGTGCATCAACAGGACACGACTAGATGGATGGAGGTCAACCGGTCCTTCCCAATTCTCTTAATCATCAGTGACATTGCTTCAGATGACTACAGAGGACGACTAATGTCATAAAATGTGTCTTCTTCTTTCCTCACATCTCTTCCTGTGGGCTAAGTGGCTGAGAGGAGGAGGTGAGGGAAAGACATCATGGGGGTTAGGAGCCTAAGTAAGCATGTAGGACCCAGAGAGAGATGCATCAGACGCTCAGACGCACCGAAACAGGAGAAGAACAGGTGTAGAAGGCCAACATTTAGAAAGAGACGACAATAAAAGAAGAGGATAGGATGGGCAGGGACAGACCAGGGACCGGGGACAGACCGGGGACAGACAAGACAACAAGGACAAAAACAATATCAGGGACGAAGCACAGGCGGTGAGTTCTACCTGGTGGGACCTCGGGCCTCTTTGGCTTGATGACGACTTTGGCCCCTCCCCCAAACACAGCGGCCCACATGCGGTTGTTGAGTGGGTGAGCCGCCAGGCGGAACAGCTCGTTGCTGCTGTGCGTGCCCAGGCCGTGGATGAGCAGCGCCAGATAGACGGCAACCACCGCCTCGCACAGCAGCACGTTGAGCTTGGGCTGGTCCTCCTCTCTGGCTGAGGTCAGCAGAGAGATCAGGGAGGACACACCTGGGGAGAAGACAGACAGGCACAGGGGAAGAAGGTGTGAGCCAGGGATTCACACGGCATTTACAAAAACACAAACAAACAACAACCCTGGTTTGTACAAAACAAATTCAATTTCTAAAGCGTGTGTGAGATGATGTCATCAGTCTTTGTTGTTCTGTTTCCTTCCCAGAGGCCATGAAGGTCTTATTATAGAACACCATCTGCCTCTCTGCTAACACGCAAACTGCCTGCTCTGTTCTTCCCCTCTTCTCTAAGCATGTTTCTAACGGTCAGACGTCAGACAATGGCTGCACAGAGGCTTGAGTTTCAGGGCCTCTCTCTCTCTCTCCCTCCCTCCCTCCCTCTTTCCCTCCCTCCCTCCAGGTGAAGCTTTGTTACCTGGCCACTGTGCAGGAGCAGAGTTGGGAGTGACGTGCTCCTCGATGCTTTCCGTGCGGAGTCGTTTCCTCTCACTGAGCAGCAGCCCCTGGTACACCATGCCTGTAAACTGATTGGCCTCCGCCTGGCTGCTGCAAAGCCGACACGGGAAAAGAGCAGGAGTGAGTCACAGTCATGGTTTTATTTCATATAGACTCCACAGACGGTTAAGTAGGTGCTCCTCTTCAATCTGCTAGCATAACATTAGGCTCAGGCTCAATGATAGTAATCCAGACGCCACTGGATGAGGCAGAGTGAAGAGCTCAGCAATCTCACAAATGGTTTGAAAATCACTGTCAGAAGAGGAAACTCAAGTAACTCAGAGTTAGAAAAAGCTTTACTGAGAATCAAATGAAAGAGTGAACAACAGCAGTGTGCTTAAGTCGAAGCCCACAATCCATCTGTCGTTACTGAGGACATAGCTGGGTTCTATTCCCATGACGATGAGGCTACAGAGAGACTGCAGATTACATAAGAGAGGAACAACATTGCCTGAACCATGCTGCCTGTGTGGAGCCCTGTGGGGTGTGTAGTGAGAGCTTACCTGTAGCTGTGGCTGTCACACAGTGCCTGGTAGACGCAGGCAGACAGAGACGCTCCCAGCGTGTGCAGGGCAGCGACCTGGGGGAGAAAGGCGCAAGGAACGTTTCAATTATTCACAATTCTCCTTTAAATCTAAGCATTTTAGCTGACTGTGGTTGAGTTCTCTCACCCGGTCGTCCATGATGCTGGGGTGGGGCGGAGCCTCCATGTGTGTGATGGTGTGGAGGATGTCGTGAATGTGGTTGCTGAGGTGGAGGACGGGGTTGGCGATGACGGTCTTGGTGGGAGCGATGCTAGCTGACAGCAGAGGCAGAGTCGTAGGCAGAGGCAGCGGAGACTGGAGCTGCTTCACTGTGGTCTCCTTCACAGGGACATGAGGGAGGAAGATGAGGAGTTACTTAAGCTAAAGATAGATTTTGTTTTTGCAGAGAGAGAACATATAGCTGTGTGTGTGTGTGTGTACCTGCTGGCTCTCCTGCAGGAGGAAGAGGAGCTCCATGCGTACAGAGGTGACCCCTCCTCCTTTAGCTCCGTGGAGGCTGCAGTAGGAGAGGAAGACCCTCAGCAGGGCCTGGTTCTTCCTCAGCCAGGCCTTGCGCCTCTCAGAGTGCTGCTGTTTGGCCTGCAGACGCCGCCGCTCCATCTGGTGACGCTCATAGGCTCCGGCCTCGAGACACTCCATGAGGTCATCAGATATGTCCACCGATTCTCCGCGATCTCTCCAGCGTTCCTTCTCTGAATCTTCATCCTTGCCCTCCACCTGTTTATCAAACATATCTATGATGAATAACCAGAGTCATAAAATGTAAACAGTGTGAAAGACAACCAAACAGAGTGGGATTGAACCTTATAGTTGCAGATGTTATGCATGGCAGCGATCTCCTTCTCCAGCCAGTTGTAGAGCTGAAAGCGGAGTTTCCCTCCATCCACCTCATAGCCGGTGGCCAGCGTGCGCAGCTCTGTCATCAGGATCTTCAGACAAGCCCGGAACTTCAGCTGCTCCGCTATCACATCCACCTCTGACTCGCCCTGGAAGAGGGTTGAATACATAGATCTATAAACATCCTGTGTATTTATAAAGAACACACCCACACTGTCTGGATGGAAACAGACAGGGTGGCAGAGCAGAAATGTGTTTGACTTTGTTGGATCAGAACTGGATTCTATTCTAAGATAGTTTAAAAACAAACTTCATTCCTTCACACACACACACACACACACACACACACACACACACACACACACACACACACACACACACACACACACACACACACACACACACACACACACACACACACACACACACACACACACACACACACACACACACACACACACACACACACACACACACACACACACACACACACACACAACTCTTACTTGAGAGTCCTCTCTGTGCAGCCCCAGGTGACTCCCCTCTGTTTTGGTCTCGCTCTCTGTTTTCTTCATAGTGAGACCATCATCATCCTCATCTTCTTCTTCTTCCTCCTCATCCTTGTCTTCTCCCCAGTCCAGCTGCAGCCCTTCATCCTCCACCTTGACCAGAGGCTGGCTCCAATCCAGCACAGCTGCAGCGTCGTTTCCTCCCGGGGCCGGAGCAGGGGCGCCCCAGTCCAGGCCTCCCTGGGTGCCGTTCTCCAGGGGCTGCTTTGAGTTTACGTTGGCCTTGGATGAGGCTTTGCTTAGGGGTGAGGAGGCAGACTTCCTTGTAACCTTGGGGATCTTGGAGAGCACTTCCAGGGCCAGGACTGGACAGCCCACCTGGAATGATACGGAAATACTTTCAATCTATATTCCACTGTTTGTATAATCATTAATGTTTTACAGCTAAAGGCCTGGTTGAAGAATTAAATCAAACGTTGGGTCTGTACTAGATGATGCAGTACTTGCTCCCAGTGCCACACACAGACAGAGAGGCCCACCTTGAAGTGTGCGTTGGCAGTGGTAAAGAAGAGTTTGCGTTCTATGAGGTTGATCTCATCAGCGCTGCTCTTCTCAGCGGTGAGGCCCACGATGGTGGCCGTGCCCTCTGGGGAGGCAAAGTGGCGCCGGATGATCAGAGGGTGAGTCCTCAGGTAGTTATAGAAGCTGAACACCACAGGGTTACATGACTTCACCATCACATCTGAGGAACAATGAGAGAAAGAGAGGGAGTCATTGTTTTGTTGGTGTGTGTGTGTGTATGTGTGTGTGCTGATCTGTGAGTGTTCAGCATCCTGTTGTACTTTGGGCTGAAATGACTGACAGCTCACCAGGATTCTCATCCTCCTCTTTGGGGATGCGCTCCAGCAGAGTGTCCAGGGCTCTGGTGTAGTCCTTCATGATCCAGAAGGCGATGCTCCTGAGGAAGGGGTCAGGATGGAGTCTGGAACAGTGGTAGCCGCTTCCGTCTCTGTTACAGCCCAGGACCTTCTCATAGAGGAGGCCTTGGCAGGTGGGTGAGTTCTCAAAGTCGGCCTCATAGAGCCTTGCCACTATCATGGCTAACTGGAGATCCTCCATCTTCTCCATCAACACCTATGGCACAGGAGGAGAGGAGATACTGAGTTATGACTTCATTTCCACTCCTACCACTTCACCCCTTGTAGCTTATCTGTGTGTTGTGACGACAGTGTGTCAAACACAGGCCAAGGGAACCATGCAAGCTTTTTATGTGTCTTAATGTACCTTACCTCAATGTCATTTAGACTTGTTTCATGTCATTTAAAGGCTTACACACTCCAGACACACACTTTAACCCTTTATAGTGTATTTTCATAAACTGTGTGTGTTGTGTTTTTACCTCTATGGCGTCTTTCAGTGACCCGGCCAGGAGGAAGAAGGCAGCAGACTGTTCAAAGCGCTGCTTGCCCAGCAGGGAGAAAGCGTTTTTCAGAGCCGCCTTTCTCCAGCGGTCTTCAGCGAAATTATGCTTGAAAAACGTGGTCATCTTCTCGTCGTGTTGAGACCTGAGGGAAGAGAACAGAACGCATCCTGGTGTCACATAAAGAGTCTAGATGAAGTCTGTTACGAAGCTGAATCCTAGAACGTCTCCCACCTGAAGAGCCCCCACAAGACCGCCTTCTTCTTCATGGCCAAGTAGAACAGAGCAGCATCTAACGGGTCGTTGTGCCTTTGGAACGCAGTTTTACCTAACTGATCACATGGAAACAACACAGTCATTAAACTACGAGTTCCTGTTTACGCTTCTTCTAATCAATAAAGTAATAAACAGGAAGTGAAGCAGTTTCCAACTTCAATTACACTCTATTTCTATAGAATGTTGCCTTTATTAGTCTGACTCTGTGCCGATACCTTCTCCACCATCTTCCTCAGTGTGTTTATGTTGCGTATCCACCAGCCCACTCCCACCGCCCGGAGCTCAGACCACTGAGGGTCTCCTCTCTGCATGGCCGGGATCATGTTCAGCAGCTCCTCCTCTGCCTCCGAGTGGAAGGCCCAGGCAAAGTGGCACGTGGAGAGACCTGGACCACGGGAAGAGAGGGTGAGTGTGAGAGGGAGAGAGAGTAGGAGCCAGACAGAAAGAGAGGTTTGATAGTGGGAGGTGTGTGTGTGTGTGTGTGTGTGTGTTACCCTGGTGGAGGAGCTGCATGCGGTACAGAGGGGGCAGAGAGGTGAGCAGGCAGGTATGGAGACGCATGGCCAGCAGGTACCTCAGCCCACATTCATCCAGGGCCTCGCCTCCTACAAACACAAAACAACACAGAGGTCATTCACTGAGGAAAGTCTTTAAACACTCCAGTATCACATTGGTGTGTGTGTGACTGTATCTCCTGTCCCTGAACCTTCTTACTCTCTCTGTGCTGATGTAGCAATTGGAACAACCTGCCAATGTCTTTCGTCTCAAGACTAAATACATAGAATGGAACATTAGGAGGAATGTTATGTTACTCAGATTTGATGGCTGGAGATATTAACTGTATAACTTTATCCAGTAAAACACAACATGGCTTTAAAAATAGCACAACCTCATCATAATGCGTTAACATGGGATTCAGCGGCAGACACTGAGGGCCGACTGACATGTGGTAGAGACCGTACATCACTCTGACTTGATGTAAGCTCATTCTATAGGCTTCTATCTGGCATCTTATCTAAAAATCTAAGAAGACACTGTCCTAAAATGTACGAGAACTGGAAATCAGAGCTCTGGAGGCTGCAGATGATGGATAATGACATTTCTCTCTCCGTGCTCACCTGCGTACTGTTGGTCGATGGAGCGAGTGACCTCAGCGCTGGTTGTTGCGACGGTATCCGCCAGAGCGACCAGGAACATCTGCTCTAATCTGGTCAGCCCGGGGAGGCTGGAGTGCATGAGGTGACTGGATAACACCTGAACACACACACACACACACACACACACACAAGGGCACAGGAGGGAGGGAGATACAAGAGGAGATGAGGAGATAAGGTTTCACTGAGTCAGCAGTCTGAAGACACAGCCACGCCTGCTACCGACCACTAGGGGGCAGATATGTGCACTGTAACACAAATAATGAATCATTTCCCTCAATTTTACACGTGATCCTCTTCTAACCCAGGCAGCCGTACCTGAGCGTGCTCTGCTCCAAAGTAGGTGGGGCCGTACTGAGACAGGTTAATGACTCGAGACTTCTTCTCCGTCTTCTCAGCGGCAAAGTTCACAAAGTCGTCTGTGTTCACTGCGGCCACCTGTGAATCACAATAGGAACTCTTAAATATGAGAGCATTGTACATTTATGACAACACAACCGGGCTTCCTAACTCTACCCACCTGGAAGAGCTCAGCATACTGGTCCTCTGTGCACTTCATGGCTCCCTCTCCCTCGGCTCCCTTGGCAGCCTCCTCCCCTCCCTTGTACGAGGTGTCGAGATCGGCAGAGAGGAGTGCGTAGAGAGGCAGGGGAGGGATGGAGTTGATTTCCGTGTAGTCCCTTCCTCCGTCACGGCCGGCCAAGATGGTGTCTTTGGCCGTGCTGCCGGTCACGCTGATGGTCCTGGACAGATGTCTCCTGGCTCCGCCCTCGCCTGCCTCCACATCTCTCACCACCGCCACTTCGCCGGCGATACACTTCACCAGGTGAGCAAGGATGGCCTGAGGGAGAGAGGACAGGAAGAAGAGAACAATGGAGACAGGATTAGAAACATAGAGGTTCATCCCAGCACACTCAATGAATGTGTTTGTTGTTTTGGAGCTTCTAATAGATCAGAAGCAGACCCACCTTAGCACGGCGAACCTTGCCGAGGTCCATGAGCTCCAGCAGCTGTGTGGGATGGTACTGGGGCAGCGTGGGGGACAGGGAGTGAGCCGCCTCGAACAGCCCCCCTTCCTGCAGACCTGCGGGGGTATTGAGGACATCATCCACCCCAGCAGGCCCTTCAAACACACTCTTGGACCTGGCTCTCCCTTCAAAGGCAGAGGAGGAGAAAGCTGCAGCCTGACCCGTGGCGATGTCAGCACACGACAAGCTGACTTCCTCTCCTTCGCCGGGCTTCCTGTCCTGACGCCACTGTGCGTAAACGTGCATCTCACAGTCCATGCCCACCACCAGGATGCCGTCTCTCACCCAGGACAGGGACACCGGCAGAGAGGGCGTGCCGTCTACCGAGGACAGCAGGTCCACCGAGCGGAGCAGGATCCACCTGGAGCGGATCCCCTGTTTGATGCTGCCCCCTAGAGGCAGGGTGATGACAGCCACTCCTTCTTTACTGCTGGTCTGCTCGTTGACCATGCCAGAGATACGTCCGTACATGAGGATGTTGGATCCGACCCCCACGGTGAGAATGTGAGAGCCGTCCTCCTTGGACAGCCAGTCCAGGTGGACGTAGTGCTTGATGTTGGGGGAGCTGTGGTCTCTGCTCATGTACAGGTCAGATCTGATATGAAGACAAGGAGCTTTTAGAGAGAAGCTGACAGAAGAAGTATACAAGCACACAAGCATCTTAAAGCTCCTCTCACCTGCTGTAGACAAACAGGTTGGAGTCGACGCTGACTCGGGGGTCCAGGGTGGATGAGGGCCTGGTGAAGTCGTCCAGGTGGAGGGTCTGCTCCAGGACCCACTCTGAGCCCCCGGTGGACTCACACTCATAGATGGAGACGTGCATGGAGAAGTCCTCTCTAGAACCCAGGGCCTGGAGACCAAAGCAGGACTGTTTAGAACCGTCAGCCTTTGGAATATGTAGAATAAATATGTTTACAACATTAAAAGCAACGTGACACTGGACCAAGAGAAGAAAGCTGCAGTACAGAAACAAGTCGGAGCGTCCTACCTGTACTTGTCTCGGCTGTTTGAAGGCCACAGCCAGCCGGCCGATGTAGGAGCAGGACACCGCTACAGGCCGCCCCGACATACACACTGCACTGTTGTTGTCGTCCTCTTCGTTCAGCAGGGCCCAGGGCTGCCAGCGGTACACCCGGCTGTCCTGCTCCTCCTCCTGGTTCCCCTCCGTTCCCTCCACCGCACAGTGCCAGAACCGCACGTGAGTGTCAGAACAAGTGGTGACAATCAGGTATGGAGCCAAGCAAACTGGGTAGATGGAGGAAGAGCTCAGGTGACCTGTAGCAAGGAGACAAGAGGAGAAGACAGGAATTATGATCCTGATAAGATCGTAGAAAGGTAGCCACTCCTCTTCCTGTGGTCCTGAAGACGCCACATCAACAGAGCCGCAGAGCCTCCCTCCCTCCCTACCTGCAGACGGCGTGGCCCTGGTCACCTCCACTCCGTGGGGCAGGTCGAGCCGCTTGCTGTACACCAGCTTGGAGCTGAGGATGAGCTTGCTGGCTGATTGTAAGTTGGCTGTGGAGGCTGAGCGAGGCAGGGGGCTGATGGGGGAGGTCTCAGGGGAGGAGTCAGCGTTCAGCGCCTGATTGGGGACCATGAGCTGGCTCTTGAAGCTGTAATCTGGGGTGGGCTCATCTGGATAGAGAGACAGAGGGATATAAAGATCTCAGCACACACAGTTACATGTTACAAGTCATGCATTTAAAGTCAACACTGAACATAGGAGGGAACATGTTGGAGTAGCTCAGGCTTACCGACGCAGGCCTGGACCGACTTGAGGTGTAGGTGCCACATCTGCAGGACAGAGTTCCGGTTGAGATCCTTCTCTATCACCACCAGGAAGAACTTCTCAGAGAATGGCGCCGGGTGGTAATCTGGGTATTGAAAAATCTATTATTGTCTTCCATTAAAGACAGAATGTGCTTCCATCTGAAGGAGACACTCATCTGAGTCCAGCAGCACAAAGAGAGGGCTCTACCTTCAGCTGAGGGAAAGGCAGAGGTGTATGATTCAGATTCCTTCGGTGGTTTGTAGCCGAGAATGAAGTCCTCTTGGAAGACGTGCAGCAGCTGAGTGTTGGAGCCACACTGGAACAGAAACATCAACCAGGTTAGCTTCTACTCTACTCATCAGAAGCTCTCAGGATCTCTCGTCTGTCCTCCACACAGCAGCTCCTGACCTGGTTTGTGATGACGTCCAGCTCTATGATGCATCCTGGTCTGGCAGTGGACTGCTGGCTCACAATGTTGAACACTTCACCCACCAGTTTCTAACCAGACACACACACACACACACACACGTATAGTAAATAAGAGATCTGTGTAACGGTGGCAGAGGATTATAGTGAGGAGAGAAAGATAAGATAAGATCCTTTATTCAGTCAGTCAGTCAGTGTTACAGCAGCAGAGGATAAAGAGCTTAAACAAGAGCACAATAAACATGAAACAAGGAAGTGTTCAACCACACATTAGCAGCCTCCTCGTGCTGAGGTTGTGTGTCTCCACTCACAGACGTCTCAGGGTCCGACAGCTCGTCCAGCAGCTTCCTGGCGTCAACCACAGCTTGGTAGAGACGCAGGTTTTTGCCATCCGATGCCACGAAGCAGGCGCTGGCACTGTTACAGTACGTTCCTGAGGGACAGGACAGGACAGGAAGTTAGAGTTAGTTAGGTAAGACCTGAGCCGCTCCTGTCTGTAGGCTGGAAATCTTCAAATGTTATGAATGGACTAGCATGGCATTAATTGGAGAAGAGGAGCTGTTAACCAGCTCTTCACACCGATTTACTGAAGAGGGAAGGACATTTAGTACGAGGCTTTATACTCTGAACATTGCCACAAAAGGAAACCAAGCAAAAAGAGCCCATTCGATGCAATTCCCTGCATTGTGTGGTGTGTGTGTTTACCGAGCACAGAGCTGGGTACGAGGGTGGGCAGCCACGCCACGTTGCTGAAGGCAGAGGTGTGCAAAGAGTTGATCCGGGCCAGTTCAGAGACCCCCCCGGTGCAGGACAGGGGCCCGATGTGGTCCACCCTCCACAGGATGAGCTCGCTGTAGATGGCGTTGGGGTCGTGGAAGGTCCGTGTAGCGGCATTACGGAGCTGTTTCCTGCTGAGGATCATAATTGGATCAGAACTCACCTCTCATGCAGCGACAAACATAAACATCACTTATAAATGTGACAGAATCTCTTCCTCATTCCCTGCTTCACTTCTCTTCCTCCCTCCGTACCTGGAGAGGCCCTTTGGAATGGGAAGCGTAGGTGGCTGCTCCCCTTCCAGGCTCCCCGGGGCCGAGGGGGGGGTGAGCAGGGCGTTGTGGTGAGACGAGGTGAGGAGCAGCGGCAGCACCGTGTGGCAGGATTGGTCGTTCAGGTGGAAGCGGTGGCCGCAGTAACGGAATTTGTGAGATACGGTGAGAACGTTGGAGAAGGCAGAGCGCTCAGCGAACGTCACCGCCCACTGGAGACGAAGGGAACCAGAGAAGAGGGGAGGGGCCAGTTAGAAAAGACCAAACACACACACACACCAAATCATTCGTAGATATCAAACTATGGCTCTTATATAAAAACAGCTTCTCTCTTTGTTGTTACCTGATTCAGCGAGCCGTCGACGTGCTTGGAGACCATCATGACGGCGGGGCCGATGCCAGGGCGTAGCGTGGGCGTGGGGCCCAGGGCGGGGGAGCACAGGCCAGCCGAGGTGGAAGCAGAGTGGGACACGTTGTAGCCCGTCCTCCCCGGCTCCCCCGTCCCGCCGCTCTCCCCGTCAGTCAGCGTGCAGGCGTACATCAGGATGTTTTTGCTCAGCGAGTTGGCGTCGCCCGTAGGGAACGCCACAGGGATACGAGAGGAGAAGGACACCTAGAGGCAGAGAGGGAGGGGAAGGAAACGGACAACACAACCGTGAGCACACACTACATACTTCTTACTACATTCACTTGCAGCATTACGGCACTTGGCTCTTAGTAAAGTGTGTGTGTGTGTGTGTGTGTGTGTGAGATCTTGTAGAGGATTAGAAGAGGATTATTCTCTGGGTTTATCAGGGGACGTGTTCAGAGTAATAGATATTTTCAAGCTATTTAAATAAAGAAAGTATTATTATTATTTTAGGAGTCGTTCCGTCGTGACAGTTAGGTTTGCCCACATGTGCAGAGGAGGGAGGTGTCCTGCGTCTTACATAAGGCTGAGGGAGTGCTGAGTCACCTCACAGTTTGGACTAAGTTTGACTACAGCTCCAGTGATGTCACAGTGTGTGTGTTTGTGTGTGTGTGTGTGTGTATGTGTGTGTTCATGCCTAAGTGAGCCCCCAGAATGGAGACAAACATGTCGGACACCCTGGACTGACCTGAACCTGTCTGAAGATGCCCTGATTGAACTCATCCAGGTACTTGACGTGCCAGACCAGGAAGGAGCCGTCAGTAGGGTGGATGGTGAACAGCATGTCCGGGCTCTTGTTCCACTCTGTGATCAGCGTCTCCATCTTCCTCTCCAGCAGCATGGAGGGCAGAGGCATGCTGGAGCTGGAGCCGGGGGACGAGGCCTTGGTGCTCCCCTGCTCCCCCGTCTCACCCTCCTCCCCCTGCTCGGACGACGCCTTGTCAGACATCTCGTCCAGTTCTGCAAAGAGAAGAGAGAAGGACATGAAGTTTGTTTCTTCGGTCAGTCATGCTATCTGTTAGGACTCAGCACTGATCTGGCCGTCGGTCATACCAAAGTCAAACTTCAGAGGAGACCCCTCCGGATCCAGGGGGTCTTCAGCCGAGTGGTCCAGCTGATGTTCAGAGAACCTACGCAGCTGCATCATGAAGAGCTCCATGGAGGCGGTGAAGCTGAGGTCCTTGTTGTTGAGCCAGTGAACCACGAAGCCTCCGCCACCAGAGCCGTCGTCCGGGTTGAAGACTGCAGACTCGGCCAGGACGGCAGGGATATCTGAGGGAGGGAGGGGAGACGAAGATGAAGGAGGAGAAGATGTCACTCAGGCTGGAACACGGCAGCACTGAACATCTGGTCTCTCTCTTCTGTCGCAGCGAGGCGGCGTACCTGTGCTGGGGTTAATACTGGCTGAGATGTGGAAGTGACACAGAGCGTTGGCATGGTGAGCGATGTGCCGGTGAGTGTGTGCGTCCTGTGTGCCCAGCTGGGAAGGCAACAGCTCACTGTGAGCCACCAGAGCGGAGGAGCGCCGCCGGCCCCGACGAAGATGCTTCAGGTGGTGGATCGACTGTTTCAGCAAAACAACAGAAGGGAGGAAGTGTGTTAGTCCTTCATACTACAGAGCGTGTGTGGTGAGGTGAGGTCGACCCGAGCAGCTGTACCTCCAGAGCGTGCTGGATCTTGTCCTTGTTTCCTCCCAGTCCAGGCAGGCTGGAGCTGAAGGAGTGTGTGTTCTCAGAGATCTGTCCCCCGAGCAGACTGTCCTCTGGCAGCAGCGTCTCCGACCACACCCTGCACACTCCGTCCTCGCAGGACGTCAGCAACACGTTGCAGACCGAACCCCTGAACGGCAACACAACACAACCGGCTTACTGAACTGCTTCAATACTTTAAGACAAGATCCATGCTGATTGAGGGATGGACTGATGGAGGAGACATTTTGTACGTACGATAGATTCACAAGAGACAAAATCCATTATGTCAGGACCAAAAATAATAGGTGTTGCTTTAGAGGACGGGAAAAGCTGCTGCTCCCCGCTGTGTGTGTGTGTGTCTGTGTGTGTGTGTGTGTGTGTGTGTGTGTGTGTGTGTGTGTGTGTTCTCACTTGGGCATGTACTTGCTGGTCTTCCTCCAGGACATGCCGGTGACGGAGCGAGGGTGAGCCAGGTAAACAAAGGAGAAGTGAACGGGAGTAGGTTTCTTGTCAGACGGGTCGTGGACCACCACAGCTGAGCGCCAGCCCGTGGTGGGGTACCACACCTTGAGCAGGCAGTCATCCTATGCAAGCAGACACACACACACACAGGCATCACACACACATATGGCCCAGTATTCCATGGACAGATGTGTTGTTTGTATGTTGTTGTACCTTCCCAACGGTTGCGAAGTACTCCCCATCAGGAGACCACTTGGCAATCAGAACGGATGCCGCAGTCCTGAGTGAGGCAAACACACACAGATCAGCAACATTCACTTCTCCATGAGAGACACACAACTACAGAAACACCTCATCATGTCAGCTGCCCTCACGTGTGTGTGTGTGTGTGTTTGTGTGTGTGTTCCTCGTTCCTTTGCTATTACTGGAAATTCCAGTGGAGTCACTTCCTCGTTCTGCTGCATTCCACTGTCACCACTTAACCTCCTTACTAATATAACATCTGAGTCTGAGTCTGAGTCCAACAAGGTCATGACTCTGCATCTATAAGGCCACAAGAGGAAAACACTAAACCCATCAGCTGTTATACCCGGGCTGTTATCTTTTCTTCTGCAGCTGTTCTTCCTCACTCACATTACAACTTCACCATTTCAGTTTCACTTCCAACAACAACAACAACCTGCTGTGTGTTTAAATGTCAGCAGACATGAACACATTAGTTTAGAGTCTCAGTTACAATCCTGGTGACAGAAAGCTTCACTTTGCTGTGAGCGTAAACAGAGAGTAAACAGCTGACAGGGTTAATGATTGACACAAAGATGTTACATTCACGTGCTCGTATGCAAACACAAACACAGATCGGGGGAGACCTACTTGCACTGCCACACACAATTCCAGTCGTTGAGGACGGGGTGTGGCTTATCATCGGTGGTCTGTCCGTCCTCTTCCTCTATCAGGGCGTCAGACAGCGGAGGAGCCCACAGCTGGAGCCGCTCTGTGGCTGCTAGGATACGGTTCCCTGAGGACACACAGGCACTTTGCTAGTCACCTCACGTCTCCCGACCGTCACTACTACAGTACACAGCGCCGCGCGCCACTCTTACATAACCCCGGCACCGTTCTTAACAAGCCACAGGGCGCCGGGAGTGTGAGCCGTGTGTGTGGAGGGTCGTACCTTGTGGGTCCCATGCCAGGTTGTAGGTGATGGCATCCAGGAAGAACTGTCCCGTCTTTTGCCACTGATAGTTAAGATGCTGTTAGTGAGAGGACAGCGTGTCAGCATACACACAGACACACACAGACACACACACATGCAGTGTTAGCAGCAGACAGGAGCACAGATTCAAACAGAGATCCTTTGAATGTGGGAAAAATATTATTTACTATATTAAAGCTGGATACAAAGACTTATTATTATTCTTGTCAAGCAGCCAGGAGCTTTTAATATAAGCTGCATAAACACAATAACATGATAGTAACACACTGGCCACAGAATCTCTCCTTTTCTGTTTGATCTTAGCTATCTGTAACATCTTTAAAGCTTACTGCAGCTCTTCATGTTACAGTGGATTCATACTGCACAGGTCCAGGTCTGTAACATGTTAGAGCTGATTAACCTGCCTTATATATGTGTTTATATGCTGTATCCTTATAGATTATTGTCCCAGTATGTGAGTTACCTAAAGACTTCAGGCTCTGCTTGGTTATCAGCCCTCTGATAAAGCAGTCAGCCTTTAAAGTAGAATATCAGTGTAATCTTAAGAAGAAGAGGAGTGACCCAGAGGGCGAGCGTGCCAGGGTTGATAAGAGCATTGATTGACACAGTCTAAGTCCAGCGGGCGACCTTTGTGCTTACCTTGTGGCGTTTGTTTGGGTTAGTAGAAAGAGGTTCAAAGATGCAGACTGTGTTTCCGTAGGATGCAGCAATCTAAAAATAAAGAGCCGTGTTCATCATCACGACGTTACTCAACCCCATCAGGGCTTCTGCACAGTCATTCCCAAAGGAGAGGAGGAGGAGGAGGAGGAGGGGTGTGTGTGTGTGTGGAGCGGGAGATCAGGGTGTGTGAGAGCAGCAGAGCGAAGGCAGGATGTGGCAGGAGCACATACAGGACCTAATGTCCTCCTTTATGCTCCATCTGACTGTCTGCTGAGGGAGTACACACAGCAAAGTGTGTGTGTGTGTGTGTGTGTGTGTGTGTGTGTGTGTGTGTGTGTGTGTGTGTGTGTGTGTGTGTGTGTGTGTGTGTGTGTGTGTGTGTGTGTGTGTGCGTGTGCGTGGGTGCAGTCCACACTTACCCTGCCCAGCTGGTGGGAGCACTCCACACAGCCCACCTGGATGTTTCCATTCTGAGCTCCGGGGATAATCTGCACACATTCAAAGTCGCTGGCGAGGATCACGACATCACAACCTGAGCCATAGGCCTGCAAGGAGAAGGAAAAGGAGAAGGAGGCAAATCAGCTGCAACCACGGAAACCAAACCACACCCAATCAGAGACGGGGAAGATTTAAAAAGCCACGGTCCATCTCCTCGTCTCATGGAAGCTGCTGCTCTGCTGGCTGGGTCTGACTCTGTGTCTGGACCCGATCAAGCTACAGCACAATGAAAGGTCAAACTGAGTCATACTGAACTGACCTGAGCCCTGATATACAGTTATTACCAACAGCTCTGAGTGTTGTAGGAGGCTAAACATGTCCATCATCTTTCCAATAACGTCCTTCCTTCCCTTCCTTCCTTCCTTCCTCAGATAGAGAGGAGTTCTTCTGTCTGCCTGCCTTTGGGACTCTGGCCAGTTTAACAGAAATCAGTTATTGTGCCAGGATTGCATGGAGACAACTACAGACTGGAGCGCCAAGATGATTCAAAAGAGGAATTCTAAGATACACACTACATCATCATTCCAAATTCCACTTTCCCAGGATGTTCATTACCATAGAAACCCTGTAGAAAGTAAGGAGGATGTCAGAGACGGAGGCAGAGAGAGACAGGAGTTCCACGCCTCAGGAGTGTTTGCAGTTTGGCAGTGATGAAAGAAAGCATGTGAGTCAATATAACGGTGCATGTTGGGGAGACAGGTAAGTGAACCCTCTGATGTCTGTTACGTTTTGGCAGCCCGGTGCAGAACAGCAGCGGCGGCTCCAGCGCCTGGGAGACATGTTAGCTGGCCGCAGAGCCACAGTGTGTCGTTCATTATTCAGGAGAACAGGAGGAGAGGCTGGGAACTCCGTGTCACGCCGCAGAATGACAGCACGGACAGCGCTATGATATAAAGTGACAGGAGGAGATGGAGTTACAGCACAGAGCGATATGGAATTATACTTTACACGCCGTGTGTGTGTGAGACGCTGAGAGGCTGAGAGGCCGAGGCTTTACTACGACTGCTGCGGCATTCGCTCCGGCACATTACAGCTGGAATTAAGAGCGGTCACCGTCACGCAGTGTCTAAGGCACACACACACACACACACACACACACACACACACACACACACACACACACACACACACACACACACACACACACACACACACACACACACACACACACACACACACACACACACACACACACACACACACACACACACACACACACACACGGTAATCCAGGCCTGGTAGGTCCTTGAGTGTAATCATGAGTGTATTTGTCTTAAATTGTAAAACCTATCCGCATCTCTTCATTCTGTTTGTTTTGGGCTTGTGTGTGTGTGTGTGTGTGTGTGTGTGTGTGTGTTTTAGGTATTCATTCTCCTCATACAGTATGTGCCAACAGCACAAACAAACACACACACACACACACACACACAGCTCCAAACCCGTGCAAACACAGATGCTTCACACTGACACAATGTAATAGAAACAGATGAGCGGTTGAATACATCTCACTGCTGCTGAGAATGATCCTAGAATGATTGACAGTTGGACTCATTGGTCGTTACTAGAAAGCAATAATCCTTCCTAATATCTACTTCAGTGAAGGGACGGGTTGATTAGCTGCCATGGCAACAGAAAGCACTGAGGAATCGTCTTCTCTGCTCTTGGACTTCAACCAAAGTATCTGGGGAGAATGAATGTGCAGCTGACGAACGTGTGAAACGCCACAGCAGAGAAGTTTCTGGGACGAAGCTTTCTGTGCGGACGGATCTGGAGATCAGTCACACATTAACATTCACCACAAAGAGACTGAGGAGAGAGGAGAGAGGAGAGAGCAGAGAGGAGAGAGGAGAGAGGAGAGAGCAGAGAGCAGAGCCGAGGGTTTGACATCATTGGCATTCATCTCATCTGAAATCTGCACTGACCCCACTCACCAAGCCTGTCTCTCCCTGTGCTTTACTGCGCTACTATGACAACTTCAACCATCTGACGTAAGGAAACGTATGGATAACTCAAAGACAAACTGATCTGATCCCAGGTTTAATGTGGACAGAGAAAGGAAACGTGAATGTGCTCATGTGCTGTAGTAAATGAAGAGAGAGGAGAGGGAGAGAACGAGGTCACGCCTGCCTTGGTTCCATCAAATCCCACTAACTGTGTGTGTGTGTGTGTGTGTGTGTGTGTGTGTGTGTGTGTGTGTGTGTGTGTGTGTGTGTGTGTGTGTGTGTGTGTGTGTGTGTGTGTGTGTGTGTGTGTGTGTGTGTGTGTGTGTGCGCGTGTCTAACCCGATCACGTGCACAGCCAAGGCAGCTGCCATGTCACACACTTTCATTTCACTTTTAGTTTGAACTGGTCGGACGGCTTTGAGCTGCAAACATTTACGCACAACCCCAGATCAGATCGATCCTGACCTGGAGTCACCTGGTCATCTGTCAATCTGTACCGAGGCCTGCAGTCTGAAGCTCTGGACTTTGATCCTGCTGTCAAAAGTCCTGTTGCACTGAGAGGCATCTTGTTACTCTGCGGCTGCACCTTACTGGAAAACAGCCGGTAAGAAAAGTCAAACTACACCAGGTAGAGCTCTGATCCGATTCCATTCTGTCCTCTGGTCACATCTACAACACACCAGACTTAAGTAACACACACACACACGGACACACACAGGCAGGCCGGCTGCATTTGGATCAACCTAACAGACTGATTTGCTTTACTTCTGCATGTTATCTAGTTTCTAGGCGAACGTGGGAAACAGTCATGATTCCCTCTTAATCAACAGCTTTTCAGTTCACTACATATTAGGAGATTATAAGGCGAGTGTGTGTGTAACATCACCCAGCAGCTGTGTGACTGCTGTAACCAAAGTGTGCTCTACAATATGTGCAGGAATAGAGGAGCAAAGCTGAAGCTGCTTCTCTCAGGAACGCCTGAATATGAATCATTCATAGCAAAACATAAAGCTACATCAGAGTCCTGTGGAAAGGAGGGACATACCAAATTTACTACTATGAAATAAATCAGTTTATATGTTTATAACTGCCACCACTGTCAGTTGTATTGTAAACTTTAACCCGAGTCAGACCATACAAGCCTTTATTCTAACTTCACATGTATGTTTTGATGATCTTCTATGGAGGAGCCTTCCTGTTTCCTCCTCTCCTCCCCATTGTTGTGGTAATTTGATCCGGCTGCTAATGCAAAGCCACCATTAGTTTCAGTAAACACTGTAATGGCTGCAGCTCATGCAGATGTTTGTCAAGGACAGAACTCTTTCAGCTGCTGCTCCTCTAAAGCTTCTGCTCCTAAGATGCTAAACCTCCATGATAAACGAACAGAACCACAACACTTAGGAGGCGTTTTGTGAAGCTAAGCACTTGTCTCTGCCCCCACACGAGGCTGTGCTGTCGTAGGTGTTGTGCTAAGCGGCACACTGATGAGGTAACTTGGTCCTACTGGAGACAAAGAGACATTTTGGGACGTTGCTACACAGCAGAGAGCCAAACCATAGATACAGTGTGTGGTGAAGGCTTTGCATACATTCCGTTTAGCTGATGTCCACTGTTTGAGGAGCAGGTGAGCAAACACGGAGGGACAGTGACGTCACTCTGGTCCCCTCACACACACACACACTGATACTGGAGCCAGCACAGAACACGGGACACGTCCTCTCATACCAGTCAACATGAGGAACACTGACACAGAATCTGGATCATTCAACACCAGAACACAGGCCTGTAGCTCTGCAGTGTGTGTATCCATAAAGGACTCTATGATGGGATGGCAGCGAGCAAACCATCCTCAGTGTTGAATCAATCAGATGAAACGAGACACTGATGTCTCTGAGAAGCTTTTCCTGTAGGAAGGCTTCACCCAGCTTCATATAAAGACCTTAATACTCAGGTTTTGCTGTGTAAATGTTGGTATTGTGCTGGACTCCAGATAACTCTGCCCTCAGCTGATCCATCCAGGTGTTTGACCTCTGCCCTCGTTCCTGTCCGTCACCATAGCTCACACTGTGGAGGTGCCTTGCTCAAGTGCATAATGACTGAGCTTCATGGTCCCAGAGAAATGTTGGGAAGTTGCAGCCTCATTAGGATATGGTTACCATGGATCCATTACGTGTGTGAGTGTGTGTCTGCATGTGGTATAGTGTGTTCCTAACATCACCTCAGAGCGCTGCTGTCATTGTTAATGGTGTTGCTTGTGAAATGTCAAGTGTGTGTGTGTGTGTGTGTGTGTGTGTGTGTGTGTGTGTGTGTGTGTGTGTGTGTGTGTGTGTGTGTGTGTGTGTGTGTAGCCCTGCTGTCATCCTGAACCTCTCCCTCAGCACCATGAGAGCACCTGACACAAGCAGCAGCATGTCTCCTTAGTGTCCGGATGTTAAGTGATGAAGTTCAAACAGACATTTTGGGAAGATGACAGCTGTCAAAATACCGACGCATCGATCCTGTGTACAGTCCTGACACACACACACACGCGCGCACACACAGAGCCGTGTCCATCTACAAACACCGGCCTGCAGCCCGCTCGCGCATGTGTCCATATATGGCTCTCTACGTCATGGCTGTACAGCTGATGCTGGGATGAAGCGGATTTAACGCCAAATGGAAGCGAGCTTTTAGCCACATACACACTGACAGACACACACGCCGGGGTGATGCGGCGTTTCGGTGACGTACACAGACACATCCCCCCCGA
Organism: Genypterus blacodes; assembly: GCF_046128005.1. Lineage (NCBI taxonomy): Eukaryota > Metazoa > Chordata > Actinopteri > Ophidiiformes > Ophidiidae > Genypterus > Genypterus blacodes. Next base: position 61,675 of record NW_027467064.1, read on the forward strand.
GCCCCCGGTGCGAATATCCCCAAGTCACGTTCTCCCTGCGCAGAGGGATTCCCCTGCAGTAAGACTACGAGCCGCAGCTAAAGGTCACCTGAACGGCTAACTGAATCATCTGCGCTCTGACAGCAGATGGACATGATTCCCTCAGAGCGTCCCCCTGCTTGTGACCAGCGAGGCGCCCGTGATGAGGACGACGAGGGCGATAGTGACGTTAATGACGCCCCAGGTGCCTCCCATTCACGGTCCGCGGACGTCTCGGTGCTGCAGTTCGGCTAACACGACTAGCTGCAGCTTTAGCTTCGTTAGCCAGCCCGTGTTTGGCCAGTGCAGCCCGAGCTAGCTAAGCGCTCGCTAGCTCGCCTCTTGCTAGCACGGAGGGGATTCATCCTCCGTGAATAAGATCAAAATAAAGCCTCACCGTGAACGGGATGTCGTTGACGCTGCCCACCGAGTAGCAGCAGTCCCCGGGGTTCACCGCTCCCGTCAGCACCTGGTGCAGATGCATTTTTTTCCTGATATTTTAGCAGCAGACGGGTCTTTTTAATTATTTATAACGAGTCCACCCTTTTGGTTTCTCCATCTAGCAAAGACTGGGAATTCCATCAGTTCGTTAAATGTTCCGCTCGGCCCGGCAGCAGCAGTAGCGTCGTCGTTGTCGTCGTCCTCCACAAGCGGCGACGTTGCGTGGAATGTCAGTGCGACCCGTGTAGCGACACTCTTGCCCGTCATGTAGTGAAATATGTCAAAGCGAGCGCCGTCCGCCGCCTCTCGCTGTCAGCGCCATCGCCGGGATTAAAGCGAGAGAGCCGAGCCGAGCGGCAGGATCTCTGCAGCGGACCTGACATGCGCGCGCACGACGCTCCCAGACACGACCGACCGCGCATAGATCCGTGCACATAGATCAGACACGAATCAGCTCCTTATGTTTACGTCATCGCGTATAAAGATAATTCCTGGATTAGTAATCAGTCTGTAAACCTGTTATTATCACGCTATAAAATGATTAAAATGACACATTGTTTAAAGTTGTTCTGTGTGGTAACAGTGGTGCAACTCGTTCTAGCACTCGGATTCTATGTTTCGGGCGCTCCAGTTCGCGGTGCTTCAGCTCCACTCTGGCGTCGGCTTCAGCTCATTGATGCTGATGTGCTGCCGGAGGATCTGACGAGAAATATATTTTATAATGGAAATGATCCCCACGGTGACGATCACGATGCACACGCACGCGCACGCATACGCACGCACACACACACACACACACAAGCAACACAACACACACACACACACACACACACACACACACACACACACACACACACACACACACACACACACACACACTGGTGATGTTCTGCAGCATCAGACTGACAGATTGACTCTTCTTCATTGTTTTATATATGCTCTCATACCACTGATGAGATTAAAGGAGACAGTTTACTATCCTACTGTCCCCCCTCTCTCTCTCTTGTTGATCTAGTCTCATGCTCACCTTTGTCTGTAGATAAGGAATGACAGAATGGCTGACTCAGGATTTTAACACAGTAAACACAATCATACATCATCGGCTTACTTACACTTATCATCCTGCCTGCAAGCCAACATGACGCACAGGACAACAAGACAAGGTCGTGACAGGGAGAATGTGACAAATAATACATATTCAGTATCAACATGATGATGACGATGACATGGTGCTCATTTGAGTGATCAATCTCCATTTTGTTTCAGGTTGTTTCCCCCTTTAGAGTCTCCTATGTACCCTATGTGTCACCTTCTTAATGAGAATATAACAAACTGGGCTTTTGTGTATTCATGCACCACTATGCACGCCAAAGAAAATCAATAAAAACTTTAATGCAATGTGTCAAACTTCACATTTATGCCCTCACACTGAGCACTCAGCCCTGAAGGATACATAAAGACAGATCCCAGGTAAGCACTGCACATGTGTGAAGGCTTTCTTAGAACACGCGTGTCAGGAATACAATTAGGACCTGTGTTGGCTGCCCGAGTTAAGCCATAAATTACAGCAGTGACATACAGTGTTACAGAGTGCAGATAACCATCATTTGCATTTGCCTTTGTCCGTGGAAGACATGGCAAGCGAACACATCGCTCCTGGCCAAAGCCGCCTGTGTTTGCACAGCTCTCAGACTGATTAAAACAGATGCTGTTCCTCCACATCAACTCCATTCATCAACCTGCGTGAAATATAGCTGCACAGGTTCAACAGATTCCCATCCAGAATAACCACGTGTAGATGTCCGCACTGGTTCTTGAGATGATGGAGGAGAGGGAATAACGTGCACTTTAGATTATTTGAATGCAGCATGGGATTCATCTCCTAAGTACCAGAGGAATAATGCAACTGGCCAAGAACGCTGAGATCACCGGTGAGAACAGAGCCAGAAGGAAGTATAAAAGGACACGCCAATGGACTTGTAAGAGGAAGGGTGGTGTGTCGGAGTGTGTGTGAGTAAGAGGGAGGGTGAGAGAGAGAGTGAGAGTGAGAGAGAGAGGGAGGCGTCAGTGTTGGTGGACATTGTGAGTAATAGCTCCGTCCGCACAGAAGCTACAGGGCTGTTTGTGGTTGCAGCAGGGTTAGAAGGAGGTTGATGCAGTGTTTGTTGTCCCTGCAGTGCCATTCAGAGACAGAGTCTTGATCTACAGAGAGCAGAATTAAATGCATTATAGATTTTTTCATTTCATGGATGGCTGCTAGTTGGAAGGAGCCGGAGCAGGAGGCATTCTGCTCCCCGGGACAGGAATGCAGCGGTGCTTCAAGACGCTCTCCAATGAATAAATCAGTGCACGTCGTTAAAATGTAATTTTCATTAAGTATCAACTACAAACACCACAGGTTTGCTCCAGGTTGCCGATGCAGTACAGACACACAGCCAGAGATGAGTCTGAGCTGGAGTGTGTCACGTGACTAATGTTCAGACGAGTTCTTGTCTATGTGCTGGTCTGAGTTTTGACAATTCAGACGACGTGCACTCTGGGACTTGTCACTGAGTCAAAGGAATAGCTATTTGGATACCTTTATGTGTTGTACCGATACAAACCAGTGCACAAGGATCAAAACACTGTTCACTCCCAGCCTATCCAGAAAGGCACAACAATGGAAGCTGTTCATCACGATAATAATATCTTAATATCCCAGAGGAACATCAGATCCTGTCATGTGACTTCAGACCTCCTGATCGTTTAACAAACACAATTAAATACAGTTTATTAGTACAATAAACTGATGAACAAAAAAACTTTACCCTACTACGCCCTTTACAGTCTCGTCCCCTCTTATGTCTCTGAATCTCCTGAACAATCCCTCTCACTCCCTATGATCCTCCTCTGCTGGACTGAACCAAGGCTTCTAGAGCTTTCAGCTGCTGTGGTCCCACCTATGGACCCTCCTCCCTCATCATCATCAGCTGGATTCTATAGCCACCTTTAAATTACACATCAACACCTGTCTTTCTGGCAGATTGCAACGTAAGGTGACCTTGAGTGCCCAGAAAAGCTCCTATAAATCAAATATATCATTGTTATTATTATTAAAAGTGTAGAACAGGCAAACAGCTTTTGCCTATCATCACATTTGCCTCGTCATTCTGTCTCTATTATTTCTTCATTGAATAGTGTTGTGGTACTGAGGCACAGCCATGATGCATCCCAAAGAACATGGCCCCTGTGTGTTTATAGGGGATGATTGCCATCCACCCACTAGTGAGGAAGGAGCTGGACGTGGATCGTTCCTAAAGCCCACAGAACATGCGTGGGATTAGGAGGCAGGCTTAGATGAGGCCACTCAAGTGTTCATCCGTCCAGCCTGTTCACGAGCAGATGTGCTGCATGTGCCTCTGGTTTCAGGTCATGTGACTTGTGCAGCCTCGATGCTGGGCACAGAGAGCATCAGAACCATTCACAGAGCTTCATGACAGGCTTTCAGCTTGGGTTTGTGGTCTGGTTTGAGATCAAGTTGGATGCAGAGATCAGATTCTAGTAAATTATGAATAATTTGAGATCCTGTTAGTTTGTTTGAATCAGCAAGTTTGAACAAAAAGGCTTTATTTCCTTAATTTCCTGATCATATCTTTCATATACTAGTCCAGTTAAACTCAATCCATAGTTTGTGCATGCAGCGGTCACAACAGCTTGGAATGAGACGACAGTTTAGTTTAGTGAATCATTTTATAAAAGACAAACAACTGCACAAGGGTTTTATTTAGGTTCAGAGGTCGGCCTTAAACTTTGACTTACGCTCAGATCTGTTTTTAAAGCCTATAATAGCAGTTTATTATGTTTAGTTGTTTGTGTCACACCACCTTAAAGCCGTGAGCGGGTCAAAGTCTACATCTGATGACACGTAAGCCTTTTCTCTGAGTATCTTCTAACCTTGTGTCATGTGTTGTTGTGTGTCTGCTGTCGGTGCCTTCTTCAGTGTGTGCAGTTTCATTTTCATGTAACACACAGAGTATGTGCATTGAACATATTAAAACATTTACCTGAACATCCGTGGCATCTGATTGGTGATATTATCAGGAGGACGTGGTGACATCACAGGTGTGAGACTCACATTTTCACTTAAACTCAGGTGAGACTAAAGCTACAGAGAGAAACCAAACAGCCTCACCTGCTTTACTAATAACATGTCACTTTGTAATTGTTCTTACATCATACACATTATTTACCACTGGTTATTCAATTACAGCCCGTATAGGGAATGGATGAGAGGCCATCACAGGGCCATCTGAAGAGAGATAGAAGGTCACAGTTAAGATCTGATCAAAGCAACCTGCCAGGACATAAACCAAAACAATGTGCTGAGCGTTTTGTATCACAACAGTGCTGAGAGAAGCCCAGTCAGTCTTCTTCCTCTCACAACTCGGCGTTAGCGAGCAGTGCCCCTTAATAAGACTCCAAAGGAGTAGCAGCCACGGATTCTCTGGATGGAGGCGTAGATGTCTTCGCTCACAAATTGTGATTCTCATAACAGGTTTATTTGTTCTTTTATCAGCAGGCATTTTCTTGACGTGACAGTGCAATCACGTCTCCTCCACCCTCCAGCCTCACTGCCTCTCTCTCTGCCTCCACCTAGTTAGATGTGTTTTCTTCCCTCTGCTATTTTACAGTCATCCTCATCTGTTCTCACTTTCCATGGAGGCGTCCTCCTCTATCTCTGTCTCACACACACTCCCATCCTGCTCACACTCTGAAATTTCTGTCAGCAGAGATACTGAAGATTGATGACGACTATTTCAGAGCCTTGCTTCTGTCTCTGACAACCTCCCCCCCCCTCCACCTCTCTCCCTCCCTCCCTCTCTCTCTCTCCCTCTCTCTCTACACTCTTGTCACTTCCCCTCCTCTCTCCAGTCTGAAGAAGGTCAGCCTCTCTTACTGTGGCTTAACTCGTCTATTTGTCTCTCCTCCCATTCTGTCCTGCCAGCCTTGGACCAGCTGATGAATCTCTCACATCTGTAGTTGTTTCAGTGATGATTCACTGCCACTGCCGCTGTGTGTGTGCGGTGTGTGTGTGTGTGTGTGTGTGTGTGTGTGTGTGTGTGTGTGTGTGTGTGTGTGTGTGTATGTGTGTGTGTGAATGAATGATTTCCTCTCCTATTCAGGGGCACTGATTCCTATTCAGGCCCACGTGTGTGCTAATCAAAGCAATGTAATTTGTTTTTGTGCCTGTGTGTGTGTGTGTGTGTGTGTGTGTTGCATATACAGTTTCTTCTATCCCCTTTGTGCTATAAAAGGATTACATTTTTTTATTAGATAGATAGAGCGTCACTGTGTTTCTCAGCTTCATTCATGCTGCCACCTGCTAACTCTGCTCTATTCCTGCAGGTGTCTGAGCTCACAGCCTGTGTGTATGTACGTGTGTGTGTGTGTGTGTGTATACGTACCTAAGTGTGTGTATGCGCACGTATGTGTGTGTCATTTCCTAGCACTTGAATCTGAGAGGGTGAATTCTTCTGTGCATAATGTGCGACAGAGGGCCAGATGGTGGGTGGGACCAAATTTCTGAGGAGAAGATCAAGGGCTTCTCTCTCTCTCTCTCTCTCTCTCTCTCTCTCTATCTCTCTCTCACACACACACACGCACACACACACACACACACACACACACACACACACACACACACACACACACACACACACACACACACACAAACAAAGACTCCTAAATCTTATAATCCCATCTGAGTTGCAACAGGTTTGAAAATCGCTGTGGTGGAAAGCAACACACTCACACACACTCGGAGGTGAGGAGCGGAGCTGTCTGAGCAAAACACCCTTTAATGTTGTTTCTCCTTTTAAATGGTGGAGCTGAAGTACATCCCAGAGGCGTCCGAGCTACACTGAGCCGGGTCAACGATACAGAAGGATGAGGCATCTTACAGCATCCAGCCTGTTTTACAGTCACACCACAGACAGAAGTACACCTGGAGGTTCTCAGTCCTTAGAGATCACTCAGTTTATACACAGTGCTTTGTGGCAGGAGGGGAAAACACCGACACTCCTGCACGGTCATCCTGTCTGTGGTTTAGGAGGGTGTAATGTGAGAGTTTATCCAAAAGAGGGCACTGTTGACTGGCGACAGCTCAGCAAGCACAGGCTCGTCTTCACAATGATGCAGAGGTTATAGAGGTTATTAAAGGTTATTATCTTCATACTTTGGTCTGTGGTTACTTGCAAAAAATCCAGCAGCAGCATGTGAATGATACTGTATGTGTGTGTGTATGACTGTGTATGTGTGTATGTGTGTGTGCCTCTGATGTACAATATATAATCTAAACGTGGCGGATTGGCCCCGGCCTGTGTGTCAGGTAAGTGAATACACCATATGTATGTAAGTGTATGCATGCATTGGCTCTTGTGTGTGTGTGTGTGTGTGTGTGTGCCCATACTGTCTGGCGTGGGCAGACGGGGGAACCACAGGCAGCTGAGGCCTATAGAGCGAGAGGAAATGATCAGACCACACGGTGCCACTGCTGCTGGTGGCCATGTCTGCCTCTCCTGCCCCCCAGGCTTATATACGGCCCAGTGGACTCAACCATCTACAGCAAGATCAAGAGAGGATTCTGTCATGATACAGAACATTAGAAGTAGAATTTAGTAGGATAAGGAGAGGGTTAGGTAAGAGCACAGTGTGTGGGGTCAGAGAGAGAAAACACACCCCCACAAAGACCAGATCATTCGCTAATAAGAGGCAATTTGTTACTGGCGTGTTTATAATATTCAGTTCCTCTCCAGTGTCCAACCGGGATGGACACAATATCCACAACACAATTCAATACAATGCAGTCCAATAAAGGACCGGGACTCAAGATGACCAGAGAGTGAACTGGTAACTGTGTGTGTGTGTGAGTGTATCATTTCATAATGATGATGATGATGATGAGGATGATGATGATGATGATCCTTCCCAGTGTATGATTGCTCTTATACGCCCCTCTCATCATTGACATTAACTCAGTGTTGAATGAAGCAGAATATTGCTGCTGTGGTTTATTCTGCACTTTAATCTCCATTTACTTTGTGCACCCATGTAGAAACTCGGCCACAATGTTGATGAGAGTAACTCTGACGTGTCCTGACATAATAATCAGAACTTAATTTCTGTAGCCTTGGTTAAATGTTGTTTTATTAAGAAGGTAGAAGGATCTGTCCATTATCTGAGGCACAACAGAGGATAGGAGACTCATTACGTCTCATAATACATGTTTCAAAGTTACACAATACACCTACAGTGTTATTATGAAACACACGATAGGATTGAATGAGTTTAAAGATGAGAAATTAAATCTAGGTGAATTAGTTGTGAAATGGAGATCAGATATGAGAAAAGGAGGCTGCGAGAATATATGATGTTTCTGAATAGAGCCTGTTTTAAAGGAGGAATGTTCTAAATGGCTCTGTCTGTGTGTCTTTGTGCTCCGGGCTGATCATTAATCTGAACTATCAGGGCTGATAAGATGTTTCCAAAGAGAGAAGCCACTGAGAGATCGCTCACAGAGTGTTTGGTATGTGTGTGTGTGTGTGTGTGTGTGTGTGGCTTTTAGACTTAAAAAGACCTTGAGTTGGACGATGGTCATACCTCAGTCCTTGTAAATCTTGAGGGAAGCTCATAATAAACTCCTTATCTGAGGTGAGGAGACAATAGCCTGTGAAGAGAGGCGACCAAATAAAAGGGAACAGCTCTATTAGCTGGGAACGGTGGCGGCCGTTCCATACCTGCTCAGATTGTTACCATTAGGCAGGAGAGAGAGAGAGAGAGAGAGAGAGAGAGCCCAGCATGGCTCACAGATGAGGCCTCAGCTGTGGTCGTTCACAACCTGAAACTTATTTTCCAACCGTTTCACATTTTCCACGCTCTGCCTTCCAGAGTGTGTGTGTGTGTGTGTGTGTGTGTGTGTGTGTGTGTGTGTGTGTGCCATCCCAGTAAAATCCTATTACCTCTGCACACACCAAAGACAAAACTAGGCCTTTATTCATTTAAAGGCTAGATTGGCTCATTTGCAGGAACGCCCGGCTCCACATTCACTCTGACTCACATTCACATATGGAAGCCAACCACAGTCTGAACTGTTCTGCAGCTCCATTAGAGCAGTTGGGAGGAAATTGGCTTTGCCCAAGGCCACATCAGGGGCGATGAGGAACGGGCCTTCACTTCCACACACACACACACACACTTATCCAACCAATCCAGGGACCAGAACCACAGACCCTTCTGTTACAACGGAGTCTATAGATTAGATTATAGGTTTGCTCTATTCTTCACATTACATTCAGTGATTTAAAATGAAATCTATCCATAATCTGTCAACTTCCTTGTATTCATTCTGGACTTTACTCAAACACAGCCATGATATCTTTGAACAGGCATCCATCAACATCAGTACTCAGGGAACAACATGGAGTTATGGATGTGTTAGAGGAAGGACCTTCAGTGTGTCATTGTTGGACTATACACTGAGAAACGGCACACAATGGCAAATAAAGCCAAGTGTCCGTGCAGCAGAGGCGTTAATAACCTGTAAAGTGGAGCACGTGTCAGAAAGTTGATGGGGGTAAACTGTTAGCGCCAGCGTTTATGTGCGAGTCAATCTTCATCATTGGCTTCTTCATTTGCCGTGACTGACACACGGTGATTGTTAGGACAGATTGTAGGTTGGAATCGTCAGGTTTTAGTGAGATAATTTCCCCTGACAGCTGGTGATATGAAATGAGGGCTCACAGCGAAGCAGACTGTAGCAGCTGACTCAGACGGGGAATTATGACTGAAGGAACGTCTCCTCCCCTCCAACAGCACTGCACTCTGCATCCATACAGGCTCTATAGGGGACAGGGAGGACACGGAGGACAGGGAGGACAGGGAGGACAGGGCAGAAGCGGGCGTCATATGCATGGATAGGTGTTTGTGAATGGTTTGTGTGGTCTTTGGTGCCATATTGTGTTCTGTATGAAGGAGAATCTCTCTGCTGTGAGATTCCATGGAGGGATTCATTTTCCTCCAAGCTGTGTTTGAGTGCTGAGGTTGTGTTACTTTACAAACAGAAGGGGGCAGTAGAGACCAGGGGAAAAAGACACAAAGCAAACTTCCAGGAGAGCCGTTTCACAGACCTGAGTAAGAATTCTCCCAATGATGATTTCAGAACAATAAATACAATCAATAACAGAAGTACGTCTCTTCTATTTCTGAGTTTCAGTTTGGAGTCACAGGTTGGGAGGATAGGAGGATCCAGGCAGTGAAAGAGTTAATGACAGAGAGTAGATAAAACACTGACCAGACAATCTGAGTCACACACACACACACACACACACACACACACACACACACACACACACACGCTCGCTCTGTGTGTGTGTGTGTGTGTGTGTGTGAGTGAAGGTTGGCAGCCTTGTTTTGATGTCCTTCTTGTGTGCAGTGAATGACACAGTTATGATCGTCTGTAATGTTGTGTGCCAGTGACGAATGAGGGAGGGACTCAGACGGCCCAGAGCGCTCTGCACCCGGCCAAGTGTCGCCGCTCGCCTCTAAATGGCTGTCAAACAACTGGAGATGTTCCCGCCTGCATGCATGCCTGTGTGTGTGTGTGTGTGTGGACATGAATGGGCAGGCATGTGTGTGTGTGTGTTGATCCAGATGGGCATGTTAACAACACATTGACACAGTGCGGCGCTCCCACACACACACACACCAACCATTTGTTTTCCATGATTAGATTGTGTTGTTATGTGATTCCCACCATAATCACCTCATAAACCCCTCCCACCCGTGCTTGTGACCCTTCGCTCTCCTCTCCTTCGCTCCCAGTCCCTGCATTCTCTCTCCCCCCCCCCCCTTCCCCCCCTTCCTCCATCATGGCTCCCACTTGCCTTCCTGATTGCTCCGTTCTCGTCACTTAATGTAGTGCATCCTTTAAACCTCCTCCTCCCCCCTCAGTATGGAATGCAGTCGCACCTGGCCTATAAGAATGAGCAATGAGTAAGAGGAACCTGTGCAGAGTGCGCTGGCTCGGGGCGCACCGCCGCCATTACGGGGCTAAAGCACTGCCAGTGTGCTTGATGAGGGAGAACAGCGGAGCCTCGCCCTGGGACACTCCATTAAACTCCCCCTCTTTGTCTTTCTGTCCCCAGCCTGTATACGGGCGCACACACACACACACACACACACACACTCACACACACACACACACACACACACACACACACACACACACACACACACACACACACACATGACCAAAAGCCTCGTCTTCCATCCCGTATTGAAGCATCACCTTGACGACTGTCTGTCACCGTTAGCAGCAGCAGCAGCAGCAGCATCATCAGACCTTCCTCTGGCCCCGCTCTTCTCTCAGGCCTCTTTGCGTTCTCATTAGCACAGCGTTTAGCTAAGACCCCCTCACAGTATTGACACCAGAGTTGTGAAACATCCCTCAGCCATTGCAGGTTAGCTCTGGTCAACCTGAACTAAAGAACCAAGGATGCATTTCACAGCCGGAGGACGGAAGAAATTAAAGAAGCAAAGAGCGAGGAGTGTTTATTGAAGCTTGTGACGCTCAGTTCTACCCGTAAACCACATAGAAAATAAGAATCAATGAAGCCCTGGAGCCTGGGAGCTGCAGAGGGATCACATTTCATACATCTGAATATTGATCAGGGCTCGACTGATGCTTGTTTGCAAACAGTGAAGCCGGCCTGTTTAATGCAGCCGCCTCCTTATTACACTGACCAGATCATCTTTCAGCAGCCACTTCTACATGTTTCCCGCTATTTGTTTAGATGAAGAATGAAGGACGTATACTATGAGGACAGACGGAGTGTGACGGAGTCTGAACACCTTCTTTGCAGCTACAGGAAGTGTGTGTGTGCGGTCCGACGCGTCTCTCTCTCCGTGTGTTATTATTTGTCTGTGATAATCAGCATGCTAATCGGGTCGTAAAAGGCTCAGGTCCTATGTTACCTCTCTTTTTTAATGAGGATGAGCTCCTGTTATTGCTTTTTATTGGATCCATCCTTCATCCCTACAATTTCTACTGAACAACTTTTGTAGATGATTTCTTCCAGGCGGGCCGTCGAGGGGAACACATAGAGGAACACGTGAGGGACTGAGGGAGTTCCTAATGGGCCACTAGCAACGTTTCTAGCAAAATCCCCTGTTGTTCCTAAAATATAACAAAAGTTAAAATCGCAATGAAATGTGGCAAATTAGTGAGAAATCCTCCAGACGCTGATCATCATCACAAACTCCTACAATATGACAAGAAGAAAAAGAAGTTCAGTTAGTAGCTCACTACTAGAAGAAGAAGAAGAAGAAGAAGAAGAAGAAGAAGAAGAAGAAGAAGAAGGAGAAGGGGGGTCAACGTCCTGTCCTGTGTACATTAGCACACTATCATGGCTCAGCAGCAGACTTATGTCCATAATGTCATTCCTCACACTGATGTGTTTCTGCTGAGACACGTCAGAACGCACACAACATTAAAGACAATAACATTAGAAAGCAGCCAAGGACAAACGCCTGGCCATTGTTGGTTGAATAGCAGCAAACAGGCCTGAGTGTGTTTGCTGCTGTGATAACACTGACAGGAGGAAGATAGATGGAACGGCAGAAGGAACGGTAATTGTCTGAGAAGCTTTGTGCGTCTCCACGGAACGCCATTCAATTGGATGAGTCCACAGATGTGGAAAACTGAGCGGTTCTACTCATCTGTGTATGTGCAATGCATCTATCCACACGGCTCCGGGGAGGATTAACTGTGTGCCTTATCGCTTCTAAGCAAAATGACAGTGAGAGGAAGCGTTGGGGGCCTCGGATGAGGACGTGTCTGGTAAACAGAGCCGGGCTTTCTGAGAGCAGATGAGACGGCGGCAGCGGCGGCGGCGGCGGGCTGCTCGTCTGGGAGTGATGCAGGTCAACAACTTGTCAGAGACACAAGCAGCCTCGTCTACATCTACACGGTACGGTCCGCTCAGTATTCAGCCCGTTTCCCTTCTGAGAAAAGGTCGCTGATCAGCTGAGACATCATCTGTGTGCTCAGGTCCAAGTCTCATCTACAAAATACTCAATCACAGGAAAAGAATGGATGTCTTTGATCCATCATCTCCCATAATTAAGCAAGAGCAGAGACTATTAGAGGTTTAAGGGCTTTATTCAAAGACAGAACAGCCTGAACTTGGCTCAACGGCACATGGAGGTCTGCTGCCTTCTACCCAGGCGCTTGTGTGAGGCTGAGGGAGACATGGAGTCTCGGCCTGGCTCACTTTGACGGACAGACAGTTTGGAGCAGGGATGAAGCTGGTTGAGTCTGCCGTAGTTCAGGTTAAGGTGACAATCTGGAAGTCATTCTTATTGTGAGGTAAACGCACAAAAACACCCAGAAAACAAAAACAAAACCAGTTGTGGTCCCTCACACACAGTGACTGCACTGTGCTGTTCACCTTACATATGCTTCATATTCTTATAACAATGGCAATTAGAGTGTTCTTACCTCACCTCCTACCTGGTTTGGCCCACATACAGAGAGGAGACCGCCCATGTAGAGCCCCTCAGGACCAGACCATCCTGTAACAACAGCACCCGGAGGAAGAGGAGGAAGAGGAGGGAGAGGAGGGAGAGGAGGGAGCTCTCATGCCACACAAACAATGTCTGAATCTGCAGTGACTACCTGTGTACCAGCTCTCACATCAAACAATAAACAAATGTGCTGGAGTGAAGGTGACAGAGGTTCCAGTCAGGAGGAGAGCAGGATGATGTTCTCCTCTCCTCTCCTCTCCTCCCCTCCCCTCTCCTCTTCTCTCCTCTCTGCACCCCAAACTCCATCAACATAGATCTAGGAGCGTCTGTGAGTAGATGAGACTCGAAAGCTGAAACAAATTCACTCCTCAGTATGCTGGACGGCTCATACTTCTCCTAAGGTGACAGCTCAAGATGATATTCATGCTTTACTGTGATCCTGGGTACAGAACTCAGCATTCAGTCAATCATGGAGCAGGAAAGTCACAGAGCAGGCAGGAAGTGTGTGATGTTTGTGCTGTTAATCTTCTGCAAATGGCTGTGTTGATGTGGTGATGTTCTCTAGTGTGTGTGTGTGTGTGTGTGTGTACATGCTTTTGTTAAGTATGTGATATGGAGATGGGGATGTTCTGTGCCGTGTGTTTGTAGAGCAGAGGGAGCTGGGGAAAGGGAAAGGACATCAGAGGACATCAGAGGGCGTGTTGGGCTTGTGCAGAGCTTATCATTACACACACACACACACACACACACACACACATACACACACACACATACACGCACACACACTGCCAAGCTGTGTCGGACGTCTCCACTCTCTCATCATAAATAATGAAAAGCAAAATGAATGTCAACAAACTAGAGTATTTTAAAGCAGTTTGTTCTGTTTGAGCTCTCTGACTGTTGTTGTTGTTTACATTTAGGTTACTTTGACAACCCTCAAAAGACTCTTCTGTTTAGAGTCACTTTCTGTCACAGTGAGGTTGTTTCTCCTAGCATCATTCTGCTTTTAGTCTCAACCAGGCAGTGTGTGGCTCGTGTGTGTGTGTGTCTGCTCACACACAAGGCAGTATGGCACAGTTTGTTTACCGTTTCATCAGCAAATTTTACTATAATACGGCGAGCAAGACTCCAGAGACACTTTGGGCCGAAAGCAGCTTTAAAGTGAAATCTTCTTCTCCTGACTCGTGCTGAATTCAGTGTAACATCATGAGACTACAAGAAAGCAGAACACATGATGCAATATCTGATCATAGCTGGGCAATAAAGCCACTGGAGCGCCTCACTTCCTCTCTCTCTCCCTCCCTCCCTCCCTCCCTCCCTCGCTCTCTGACCGTCCTCCATACACATCTAAATAATTCTCTATCATGAGTCCACCTGAGTGAAGATGGCCTCAAAGTTCCTCCACATATAAAATATTAAGTGTAGGTTAAGAGCAGCAGAGGCATTGATCCTGACCACGGCTCTGAGGGCGCGGCGTTTAAAGTCGCACAGCGGGAACGAGCGACACGACCGGCACGTTCCACACAAGGTTCCACATAAAAGCACACGGAGGAATTTGCATGGTAAAGTAACGCTGGTAGCTCCGGTCCAAATAAAGGGACGGGAGCCGGTGTTTGGTACCTCAGACTGACAGCTGCAGGTGAGACAGTGTGTGTGTGTGTGTGTGTGTGTGTGTGTGTGTGTTGAGACAGGCTAAAGAGAAGAGGAGGGTCACCCAGGTCCTCCTCAGCATCTAAGGAGAGAGAGCTCCCCTCACACACCCCTGTTTAACACTCAACTAACAGTGTGTCTTTGATAGAGAGAGAGGGAGGGAGAGAGAGAGAGGGAGGGGGAGGGAGAGAGAGAGAGGCAGGAAGAGAGAGGGGGGCAGAGAGAGAGAGGCTGAGAGAGAGAGGGAGAGGGAGAGAGAGAGAGGCTGAGACAGAGAGAGAGAGAGAGAGAGAGAGAGAGAGGCATTCAGTGGTCTAACTTTGATTACAGTTATGTAAACGTTGCTTTAGCTCATTAGCATGATGTAGAACAACAAAAGGACGTGTGACAGCAGCTCTACATTATATTTTCCTCCTGG
Source organism: Genypterus blacodes (assembly GCF_046128005.1). Taxonomy (NCBI): domain Eukaryota; kingdom Metazoa; phylum Chordata; class Actinopteri; order Ophidiiformes; family Ophidiidae; genus Genypterus; species Genypterus blacodes. Next base: position 76,763 of record NW_027467064.1, read on the forward strand.
TCATCATCAGAACAACAGCATGTGACACCAGTTTGCTCTCTAATTTGCTTTCCTTCACACTCATTCAGCCGTGACGTGTACCGTGAGCCGTCATGCACAGTTTGAGAACCTCTGTGGATCGCTCATACAGAACAAACGCTTAGATAGTGTTTGCTGCATTGCTCCGTTTCACACACACACACACACACACACACACACACACACACACACACACACACACACACACACACACACACACACACAAACACACACACACACACACACACAGTTACAGTGTGGTACGTCTCATCTGCAGGTCCTCAGGGACTCTAAACCTTCGCTGGTGCAAAAGTCACCATAGCAACTTTTCCTCCATTTGTCATCTTACTCTCTTACAGTCGGGGGTTAATCACTGAAGCGTTGTGTTGCTCTCTGGCTGATAACTCTGCAAACTTAAGGTTGATTAAACGCTTTGTGTCGTTCTGTTCTGTTCTGCCAACAATCCAACACTGAACAACCAACTTCTATTGATCCTGCAGTAAGAGATTGTTAAACGCTCCAACAGCAGAGCTCCTCAGGCCGACAGGCTGAGAGGGCAGGGAGACGGAAACTAACTCTGATTACCACTTCATCTCCTGATTTGAGACTCATCTTGTTGTAAATATGGGACACATATCACACAACTGAAACCTCTGAGTCATAACGGTGATGGAGGGGCAGAGGATCCAGAAGGTTCCATGCTGTCTGATACCTGGATGT
>NW_027467065.1:0-55000 GCF_046128005.1 Genypterus blacodes
GTTGTGGGGGGTCCATCGATTTTTCGGAGCTGTGAAGTGACAAGTTTGCTCTCCGATGGGCCGATGTTTACAGCTGATTCACTGGCAGCCACACTGCCTGGTTAGAAAATGAGACAACGGGGAGCAGGAGCGAGAAAACGAGACAAAGACTGAACGCTCCCACTCTGCGTTTCAACAGATATCACATCATCTTCTAACCTTACGGGGATATTTACTCCATGCCATCTGTCTGCTTTACATGGTTTATTGCTTAAGTGTGTAAATATGGAAGCAGCCAGTTTAACATGTGAGGAGGGAAAGCCCCCTGCACCGCACACACACACACACACACACACACAGACAGACACACACACACACGCCAGCAGCAGCAGCAGGGGGTAAACGTAAGGGAGTGGAACGATTCGCCTCGACAGCGTCTTCAGATCTGTCATCATATTGTGAGACAGAAACCTTTGACTCTGTTTGTTATTCTTTCTTCTTTCACGCAGAGTGAAGCGCCACATGTGATTCTTCTTCTATGATTCGGTGTCTGGGTGTGACACACATGACAGAAGTCTTTGTTTCCCTCGGTGTGTAGACTCTCTATGCATGGCTGGACGTATACATCAGTCTTGCTCCAGGTGGTCGCGTCAATGAAATGTGGACGTTATTGGCTGACAGTCTATTGACCGACCTGCCAGGCCCTGTTAGCCAAACTCCAGGCTCAGAGCCCACAGCTCCTCCTTTTACTCCAACTACAAAGTTCCATCCTCCCCTGCAGCTATTTATCTACCTCTCAATGCACGTCACCTCTCATTCCTGGCTGCTGTTCTCAGCTGTCTCTGCCCCTCTGACCCTCGCACAGACGTGTGTGCGTTTCTTGGCAGTTTGCTTGCTTTTCAAACCACTCCCCCCCCCCCTCACACACACACACACACACACACACACACACACACACACACCAACATGCCAAGATTCCATGATGAAGCTGCCTTTGAAGCGTCCTCGTTTCTCTCTAAACATCTCAGGCAGCATCAAAGAGCACATTACAGGAGGGCAGAGTTCAACTGGACGCCGCCGCTGTGATTCAAGCTTCAACCCTCCGTTTCCCGCCTCTCCTCTTCTTCAAGGGGTCGTGTTTCTCTGCAGCTAGTAGGGGAGGATAGGGTGGAGAGGGGGGGAGGGAGTAAATGGAGGAGGAGGAGGCAGCTTCTCATCCAGCGTTTGTGTCCATCATGTGTCACGGCCGCTCTTCACTTCCTTGTTCTGTCTGGCTGCTTCTCCTGCTCCAGCAGTCTTTGTTTCCTGGCTGAAACTCTGCGTCCCTCAGAGGCAGGAGACGCTCTCTCTCTCTCTCTCTCTCTCTCTCTCTCTCTCTCTCTCTCTCCCTCCCTCTCTCTCTCTCCTCTCTCTCTCTCCTCCACAATCCATTTCTGATGGGCTCCTCTCTCACCTGGCTGACACGGCTCTCTCAGCAGACCGGGGCTCAGGTGGTGGACAGGCAGCTGTCTGTACGGATGAAGCAGTAGAGGACACACACACACACACACACACGCTGTACTCTGAGTCAACCACATTACGTGGCTGCTGAAAGTTACACAGTAAGTTTCCTGGTCTCTGTACTTTCATTCTTGTCTCCTCAGCAGCTTGTATTCATTAACATTACGTCGTGCGTCGCTGCTTTTTGATGACATAATAATTCTAATAGGTTCGTCTCAGGTTTGGTTAATTGATAAGCCAAATACAACACACTCCCACTGCAGCGCTGACACACACACTGGAGTGTGTCCATGTTTGATTACCATGGGAGCGAGAAAATCCACTCACAAGGGTCCAAAACAAGCCAGTGGCTGATGAAGACAAATGTGCAAACACATGTTGGCAGAATTGCTTTTTGGTTGAGCGTGATCGGTTGCGCTCAGGAGGGTGGAACCAGGAGTTGTGATTTATAGTTTTGTGTTGTCCCTGGACCACCACTGTCTGCTGCCTCCCACCACTGTAATTACCATGTGTGTCTATTAGAATAGTCCCGCTGCCCACAATGCATCAGGAGGGGAGAGGAGATGAGAGGAGAGGAGAGGAGAGGAGAGGAGAGGAGAGGAGAGAGGAGAGAAGAGAGGACGAGGGGGGGGGAAGAAGAGGACAAGTGAGGAGAGGACGAGTGAGGAGATGACGAGTGAGTAGAGGAGAGGAGAGGAGAGGAGAGGAGAGGAGAGGAGAGGAGAGGAGAGGAGAGGAGAGGAGAGGAAGAGCCTAGTCACCTCTCCTGGTACCTTTGTTATTCTCTCTGTGTTCTCTATCATGATACAGAGGAAAGTCAGAGAGCCAGACGATGTGATAAAGGTCAGAAAGAAGCTCAGTGAAAGGTCGGGGGTGTATTCAGGTGAAGAACAGAAACATGTATGTTCCCACAGGTATGACATCATGTATGACTGTATTTAGCTGTAATAAGTCAAGTGTAGTGATGAATCCCCAGCAGGTAACATGACACTGAAGCTATTAGGCCTCTCTTCATTCTGCCACTAATGGAATTCAGTTGTTAACTTTCACTGTGTAAAGCTCTGTGTGTGTGTGTGTGTGTGTGTGTGTGTGTGTGTGTGTGTGTGTGTGTGTGTGTGTGTGTGTGTGTGTGTGTGTGTGTGTGTGTGTGTCAGATGGGCTGCGGGTGAAGCTCATTTTACATTACAGACCCTCCTCCTCCTCCTCATCCTCACAGCCTGGCCTGGGCTCTCTCTCTCTCTCTCTCTCTCTCTCTCTCTCTCTCTCCCTCTCTCCCTCCCCCTCTCTCTCCCTCCCTCCCTCTCCCTCTCTCTCCCTCTGCATTGGGCCTTACAGCATCTCCTAGTGGGCAAAGCTCACTGCTTATTTCTCAGTCACATGAAAATTAATGTCCTGAATAAATTCATTGGGTCGATACCTTCCGGCGCATTCCCCAAAATCAGATCACTTGACAGCCCCTCAGCCTCTTTATAAGGTGGATTTCTCTGCAGTATTGCTGTTGCGGATGATTTTTCCTTTGGTATCTCATATCCTGGGTGTGTGCACCCCCCAGTGCCTACAGAGACATCAAACCTGAGTATCTGTCCACGTCAATTACCATTTATGTTATGGCTCAATTAACCCATTTACATTGGGCCAAACTGATATTTTCCCTTTTCCCCACAAACCAGTTATTTTTGCGACTCTACCTGGAAGAGGAGTGAATCACACTTTGCTTCTTAATGAGAGGTCTGAACAGATAATGAGACCCGGCACTGAGCTGTGGTCAGTGTCATTTATGCTGTAATTGGCCTGAGGGTCTAAAGGGCGACCATGCATCACAGGAGACAGAGAGCTAAGTGGCTGGCGATGACAGCAGTGAGCTTATGAGAGGGGGAAACGCACTGCAGAGGATCTATGAGCTGTTGCATGCGACAAAATGCACCGAGGCTGCAAGAGCACAGCCAGGGTGATTGAATGAAAGAATGAAAGAATGATATAATGACAAATAAACTGCAGATAAAATGAAGACAATATGAAACAATCTGTATGTCAGCTTCATTTTATTTTAACTTTAAATGGCAGATATTTTCCTGTTTGAATTTACATTAACTTCCAAAATAGTAGTAACCAGTTTGGACTCTTCTCCCCATAATCTCCTCTTCCTCACACTCTCTCCTCTCTGAAACAAAGTGCAGCTATGCTCTGTCCAAGGCCTGCAGATCTGTGTGTCCCGTGTGTGTAGCTTCACACACCCTCTATCATCATTCACACTCGCTATCCTTTTCTAGTTTATTCATACAAACAACCCAAAGCGCTTCACAAGGTTGTCACTCAATGTCTTCCATTACAGCGCCGCATGTGGAGGAATTTATTTTGCCCCCCAAAAATATGACATATCTCATTTACCTCCATATTAAATGTAAAATATCCAGTGTTTGGGTTGGAGCGCAGGTGACCGGGGTTAGATGGAGGGTGAGGTTGTGCTGTTCACACTCATATCATTGCTCATTAGAGGAATAACCAAGGTCTCAATTGATCTCTGTGACCACGAGCTCAAGTGGTTCAGGCTGAATTTGTGAGCCATTGATTTCTATGGCTTATTAAAGGTATGAGTAGCTTACTATACCGGGAGACGTGAAGGCAGCATTACCTGGAAATGGAGGTATTGATTGGGTCAGGGAGGCGGGGGTGGTTACATTCCAAATTCCACCAGGGAGACGAGACGTGACATCAAAAACAGTGTTGACGCAAACATATGGGGGAATATAGCGATGAGTCACGTCTTCCTCAGCCGAGTCATAACTAAAGAATATGTGAGACCAAGTAGGAAAATAGATTATACAGTTATATGGCTTATTGCTACAACTGTGCGTGGTTCATGGTGTGTAAGATGGTTGTTAAATTAATTACAAGATGATTGAATATTTGATTTATTTCTATATTATGAGGCGATTACTTTTATTATAATGTTGGTGGATGTCACTAACAAATAAACACTGATTTAAAATAGATTCTTTCTTTCTTTCTTTCTTTCTTTCTTTCTTTCTTTCCTATTCTACCTCTGGTCGCCATACTTCACATGTCCAGCAGGTGGCAGTGTGACTGTATTTTCGTTTTCTTTTACAAATCCCCTTCTGACGACAACCCGGAAGTAGGAAGAGGAGCGCTCGTTATCGGCCGTGTTTTGACTCCATTAATGATACGCACCGGAGCAAACACACGTCTGCGACACTGTAAGTAAACGAAATTCTCCGCCTTAAGTAAACACTGCATCGTTGTATCAGTAGCATTAGCTTGCAAGCTAGCGGCCCGCTGCTTCGTCAGGGTCCTGCGGTTAAAGTGTTCGTCTGTCCCGCTGCAGGTGTTTTCCTCTGAGGGAAAATGTCCGGCACGCAGAAATGCTGGTGGCTCTTTATGGCCGCGGCGGTAACTGTGGCGCAGGCAAAGGTAAACACGGACAAGACGAAGAGATGTTACTGTGTGTGTGTGTGTGTGTGTGTGTGTGTGTGTGTGTGTGTGTTCATTAATATCAAAATGCGTCTCTAATTCTCTTTATATTATTAATTGTCTTAAAGGCGCAGTACGTCTTTTAATCATGTTGTCTTCATTTTATGACGTCGTGATGATGTTGACGTTTTCAAGTTTAGGTGCTCAAAGGTCAAGTGCAAGTAAATCGTTATGCGTCAAATAAGTAACGGTACAAAATTAAATACAGTAAGACAATAAAGTGACAGTTTATGAAGCCTGTAATGTTTAACAGACAGAGCAAAGTCCATGAGAAAGTGGGTTTACGGGCTCGCAGGTACAATAAACTAATGTAAATATGTATCAAAGCATGAGGTCTAAAAGATGCAACAAGAAAGAGAAACACAACCACATTAATGGAGTTGGTTCAGGGTGTAATGTTTAGGAGTCTATGTAACAAATGTCACACGATTGTGCCGAATAATACGTAACGTTTCCATGTTAGTGTGTGAGGTGAAGGGTCTAATGCAGTAAAGATAATAAGACATGATTGAGACGTTTAGAGACGTGTGAAGTGTCTAATCTGACCTGACTGTACTGAAACTTTGCAGAGTTTTGAGGACGTGCGCTGCAAGTGTATCTGCCCCCCGTACAGGAACATCACAGGCCACATCTACAACAGGAACGTCTCCCAGAAGGACTGGTAAGAGAGAGAGGACACACACACACACACACACACACACACACACACACACGAACACATAAACAACCTCTCCAGCAAGAACGTCTACTGAATCAGGAAGTTTCATAGTTCACCAATAAAGTAAAGATGTGTGTCGGGGGGCTGATGTGTGTTAATCTGCTGTGTTGCTTAGTACCTGCCTCCATGTGGTGGAGCCCATGCCGGTGCCGGGACACGATGTGGAGGCTTACTGCCTGCTGTGCGAGTGCAAGTATGAGGAGCGCAGCAGCAACACCATTAAGGTAGTAGGAGTGTGTGTGTGTTAACTGTGTCACTTTGCTGGAGTTGTGAGTCTCTTTGTGTTAATTGTGGCCTCTGTTTACGTCCCAGGTGACCATCATCATCTACCTGTCTGTGGTGGGCGCCCTGCTGCTCTACATGCTCTTCCTCCTCCTGGTTGATCCTCTCATCCGCAAACACGACCCGTACACGCAGCCGCTGCACAACGAGGAAGACTCTGAGGTGCGGACACACACACGCGAGCCGTCTCCACCTCTCCTCGCCTCATTTCAGCCCGGAGTGTGACGTGTTGTTTGAAGCTCTTTTGTGTGTCGCATGTGCAGGAGATGCGCCCGCAGGTGGACAACGCTCAGGGCCGAGGGAACACGGTGCTGGAGCGGGTGGAGGGGGCGCAGCAGCGCTGGAAGAAGCAGGTGCAGGAGCAGCGCAAGACCGTCTTCGACCGCCACAAGATGCTGAGCTAAAGCGTGGAAGCTGCTCTCACACCCGGGCGTAGAGCAGGTGACCTCGCATCACGTTCACCAGCTGCACTGTTTGTAATGCCTGGCTCAACGCGCACACACACACACACACACACACACACACACACACACACACACACACACACACACACACACACACACACACACACACACACACACACACACACACACACACACAAACACACACACACATCATTGGTGTTTTCATCACTGAGAAACATTTTAGGAATCCTGATCTAATGGGAATCGGATGTTTTTAATTTATTCAGTCTAAGCTTTGTAGAGTCCTAATGGATGCAGAGTCATCTCTGTCATCTCAGTCATTTCAGATATGCACGTATTAAAGCAATGCAGCTGGTCAGGAATGTGTTGATAATGACAGATTTATGTAGACATGAGAGTGAAGCCGTGTGTGAGCTTTGTTCCGATGGGTTCGTTTGCCAATTAAGTGAATTACACAGCTTTGTTTTCTTGAAGTTGATGAAGTAACGATATGCTAATAAGAGGAGGAAGAAGGTGTTGTTTTTATTGTGAATGTTCAGCTCAGTTCCCCCCAGAGGAAACCCGAGGATCCCTCATGTGCCGGTGCCAAGCAGAGCACGTCCTCCTAGTCCAGCACTGTATGGACTCACTCATTTCTCCCTTGATTGCTTTGCGTGATAATGTAAGTATACTGAGTAACGTTTGCACAGATCTCACCCTGCTATTCGCTTCTTTAAACCCCTCATATTGCACGAATAGGTGAGTTAGGATTGTAAGATATGTTTGGCGGCGCTGCCTGTACGATGCCTCCACGTGTGTTAGAGCGTTTAAGAGTCGAACCTGATGATTTTGGACGATATTAACTAAAGTTGGGGAGGATTAGTGTCATAATCTAACGAGCGTGTTTGATGGCGTGTTTACCCCCCACAGAGAAACACGGAGGTCGGTACATTTAACAGCTTTACAGGCGTTCTTATGTGAGTCATATAATAATGTGGATGTGCATCTTTACTGCTGAAGCTCCCTACAGGGTCATGTGAGTCATTCAAAGACTAGATGACCTCACGCCCCATGTGACCCGCTGATGTTTATTTATTTGTGACGTCTATTTGACCACACATGTTAATTTAAAGAGTAATTTCATATTGCAGGTATTTGTGTTTTTGTATGTGTCTGATTTGTTTTGTTGCACTGCTCGTGTCTGCGTTCAGCTCGGTGAAAAATAAAAAACAAAACTGGTTGAGCTCATATTTGTGTTTTATTGTCCTGTAATACCGCTGTCGAGCACCAGGGGGCGACAGAGTTCACATTATGGCGCCGTTGAGTGTATTTGCACTGTTTTGTAATTTGAGCTCCGGGGCTGTAAATTGAAATGTTTCATCTGTAGAAACTGAAGAGCTGCAGAGTTTAATCAGCAGATTGATTTCAGTTTTATTTGATGTGTTGGCTCTCTGACATATTAGATCTCACCTCCAGGCAGCAACATTAAACTCTTTCTGCCTATATGATCATTTTACATTCTGCTATTCTGACGCCAGCCGTCTCAAGTGGTTCCTTAATCCTTTCACACTTATTTCTTGTCTCTTTCTGTCGCTTTCATCGCCCCTGTTCAGACTCTTAACACTCCTCTCCATCTGAACCGTCTCTAATGTGACACGGTGGCCTTATGGTCTCATTCTGCCACTTGTAGACCCTCAAACTGTTCCCCCCATGTTTGTTATGCTCCAGTCTTCTCCTGCTGCCCTGCCCCAACCCCCCATGATCCCATCTACTCCCTTCTTACACCTTCTACCCCCCACCCTCATAACCATCCCCAAGCATGGCCTGTCGGTGCTTCAGGGTCTATATTTAAACTACGATGGGGCCAACTGCTCCTCCAGCCGCTCTGGGCTGCTATTATTTTTCCCTGCCCAGTGGGCTTTTTCTGTCAGAAGCCCTCAGCCAGGAGGAGCGGCCCGTCTGTGTGAGGGAGACGGGAGTCAGTGGGAGCGAGAGAGAGGCCGGTGGAGGAACACACACACACACACTCGGGGGAACCTTTTCCTTTCCAACAGGGACATAAATCGGTTCTCGATTTGGGAATATCTACAGTGAGAGGACACTTTTCTCCGGGATAGAGAGCTCGTCCCAGCCGGAGCCATCAGGATGGCGGCCAACGGCGAAGCGGCCAAGCCGATCATCATGAACGAAGAGGAGCTGAAGAGGAAGCAGAGGGAGAAGCTGAAGAAGCTTCAGGCCACCGGAGGAAACCCTCGACCCGCACGCACCCTCTTCATGTTCACCCTCAAGAACCCTTTCCGCAAGGCCTGCATCAACATCGTGGAGTGGAAGTATCCTTTATTCTCTCACACACACAGTCACCTGTAGAGCAGCCTACACACAGCCAGTTGATTGTCATGTTGGTTGGTCTCAGCCTGGATGAAGCTGCTTCTCATGCCAGGCGTTGGCAGCCGAGTCACCTGTGAGAGATTCTCCTTCCTGTCGTGTTAAGTCTCTCCCTGAGGTGTTAAGACGTTTGTTATGTATCTGGCTGCTCCGTGTCAAAGTCGACCGTGAGCCCTTCTTCTTTTCGCTCTGTGTTTGTCGCAGGCCTCGGCAATTTACAGCTGGCAGACAAATCGAGTCGACAAATTAAAGCTGCTTACCGAGCGCCGGGGCTCGCTGGCATTCTGCTTTTAATGTGGAAAGAGCCGCGCTGGATGGCTTGGCGCTCAGTCAGGCTGAATCATGAACACAAGGCGTCTGCTGAGTGATGTGAAGGCCTCCAGAGGGGATTTCTGCTTTTAGTATCAATCACTCCTCAGATCACACACAGGTTCTCTCTAAAATAGGTGTTTATTCTAGGGAACGTATTGCTTTTGTAAGTCTTTAGTTAATGTTAATTGAGTGACAGCAGCTTTTAGAATCATTTAAACTGGAACACATGAACGTAGAGAGGTTGATTATGTTCCATAATGTAAAGTAACCCAGTGTGATGAGCAGTTTGGTTGAGGAGCTCTGTATCATGTTATCATATGGACTTTTTGCAGCAGTGGATTAACAACACTGCTGTGTGTTTACGCCGCACACACACAATTTAGTCATTAGAAGCAAAAACTCTCTTCACATTCTTTCATAATTAGATTTGAATCCCATCAGCAGCCACAGACTTTAAAATGGATCAATACCTCAGGTCAGAAGCAGCGCTGGTTCATTTCTCAGTAAAGTGTGTGTGTGTTTAAATGCTCTGCTCATATTCTGGGTGTGAGCAGCTGTTCAGTGCCATCACACACACACAGGAGACATGATGCTGAGCTGGCAGGGGAATTCCCCCGCAGAGCCCCCTGGGGGTGAGAATGGACCCCTGCAGCAGACCAGATTACACCTCGCCGCTCTGCTCGCTGTTAGAGAACGGTTTGACGTCCTGCGTGTTTGCTGGCATGTGAAGCACAAACAGATAACAGACTGAGCTTCATCCAGTCAGGCCTCACAGTTGGTAAACAATGAATTAGATGTTTAGGGTGATGTATGAGTGTGCGTATGCGTGTGTGTGTGTGTGTTGTGATCCTGAACTCCCTGGCCCAGAACCTTTGAGTACATCATCCTGCTGACCATCTTTGCTAACTGTGTGGCCTTGGCTGTGTTCCTCCCCATGCCAGAGGAGGACAGTAACAACACCAACACCAACCTGGTGAGTATCAACGTAAACACACACACACACACTGAAACAGACACTGACTGAACGGTGACATCACCTCCCTTCCTCTGTACAGTCAGTCACTGGTGCCCTCATGCAGTGTAACCTGCAGGTGACTTAGCATCAGATTGTGTCAGCGGCTCCTTTAAGCTGAGTCCAACACGGCGGGCCGAGCGCTCCAGCTGGTCACAGTGTGCGCCGGTGCCAAGTCCTATTTACAAAATGCCTCACACACACACAACTGGGCTCTTAACTTAGCGTGCCACCTGCGCCCGCACACCGACAACCATCAACATGAAAACCATCAAAAGGCCGGGCTGCTTTAGTTTAATCCTCCCTGATCAGAAGCTGCTGACGGGAAGAAACACAAGAATGAAGGGGAAACGTAACGGGACGGGCCAAAGCGGTAACACGGTGACACGTCTGCATGACTTCCTCCTCCCTGGACGGCGGGTGACTCAGTCTGCTGTGTTTAGATAGCCCAAAGCGAGCGGGACGGCAGGTGTTTGCTCCCAGGATGCTGGATGCTTGTGTGTATCGAGGGGCTTTCTGTATTTAGACCCTGTACATACGTGTGCTGTACGTGTGGACTGGAGGCTGGACACACACAGGCTCCTGTCATGTGTGAACATGTTCTCATCTCCCTGCTGAGGTTTGTGTTTGACCCCCTTTCCTCTCCAGGTCTGACCCCCCCCCCCCCCCCGGCTCAAATGCCATCAGTCAATATCAGCCTCCACCCTACACGACCTCATCGCTCAGCTAAAGGTTAAAGATAATGTCAGCCTCGCTCACACAACAAACTGATTTAGACCCGCTGGCAAAATTCATGCCGCCATTTAATCCTGACCCCCGTTTCTTCATCATTCCTGACCCACACGCCTCAACTCTTCTGGTCAGATCCCTCCGAATTCTCAGTGGGTCATGCCAGAGATGTGTGTGTATGTGTGTGTGTGTGGGGTGGGGGGGTTAGGGTGTAAGAGAAGCTGGTCAGAGGTAGAATGTCCCCCCCCCCCCCCCCCCCCCCCACCTGTTGCTCTCAGAAGTAGGTCGGCCCAGACGGTGCAGGTGAACGCAGGGCCGTCCAGTCCCGCCTCCTGTAACTGTGACTGCAGCGTGATTTATAATGGTACGACCCGCTGCATCACGCCACTGCAGCCTGACGCCACTGCAGCCTGACGCCTCGCCCCACTCGCTTTAATTTGATGGACAGCGTTTCTTATGTAGGAGTCGATAAATCTAAGTAATCTTCTTAATGTATGCACGCACGCTGGACCTCGGGGCTCAGGCTGATTAGAGACTTGCGGCCCGCAGCTGGACTCAGACTCAGACTCAGACTCAGACTCAGACCGCCTCATTTGTCTAATAGGATGAGAGGGAAGTAAATAGCTGAGATCATTTATATGGCTCTTTAAATTAGCTGAGGTTAGTTGTGATGGTAATTAGAGCTGAATGCCCACAAGAGCCTCAGCTCATCTGACTCCTCCCACTGCTGCTCTATTAGACTGAGAGGGAAGATCAAACAAAGTCAATCAATCTAAGCCTTTACATTACAGGTCCATTGTTTTGGTGTCGTTGCCGTGGACATGGTCACACACACACACACACACACACACACACACACACACACACACACACACACACACACACACACACACAGTCCAGTCTGAGGAAAGTCAATCAAATGGTCAGCAGTGTGTGTTTAGGACGTTTACTGTAAAAGTATCAGCTTCTATTCTCACTCCAAACTGCTTCAGAGCCAGAGTTCCTCCAGTGGAGCGCCGAGAATAGACTCTGCACGGTGTAAATATTATAAAATCTCCTATCTGTGTGTGTGTGTGTTTCTTCAGGAAAGTCTGGAGTATATCTTCCTGGTCATCTTCACCTTGGAGTGCTTTCTGAAGATAGTGGCGTATGGGCTCGTATTCCACGAGGGCGCCTATTTACGGAACTGTTGGAACATACTGGACTTTGTCATCGTCTTCATGGGGTAAGATGAGATCTGGACTGTAGGTGGATATCAACCAAAGGCCAACGGCCGCAGCTCGGCTTGACCACATCCTTCACTTTATAAGTCACCGGCTTTGGCACGTCGACACGTCTAATTAACCCTATAAACTTGTTCCAGGTGTGAGAGAGGGAAACTGTTACAAAGTGCAGCGTTTGGCAATCAACTGAGTTAATATTTTGAGTAGCATTGTCTTCATGAACCATTTGATGGACTGAACACTTAGAGCTCCTCCTTCTCGCCCTGCAGCCTCTTCACCTTTGCCTTGGACACCATCAACATGATAGCAGGTGTGCCGATGGAGAAGGGTGGAGGCTTTGACATGAAGGCGCTGAGGGCCTTCAGAGTGCTGAGACCTTTACGCCTCGTCTCCGGCGTCCCCAGTAAGGACTTTAAACTCTCACATTGTTTTAGAACATGCATTCATGGAGGAGGGAAAGTGTTTGAGGACTTGAGGTTGAGCTCCAGTGTGACAATGTGGTTTTGTTGTTACCATCCAGGCCTGCAGGTGGTGATGAACTCCATCCTCAAGGCCATGCTGCCCCTGCTGCACATCGCCCTGCTCGTCTTCTTGCTGGTCACCATCTATGCCATCATGGGACTCGAGCTCTTCAAGTGCAAAATGCATAAGACCTGCTACTACACTGACACAAGTGTGTGTGACACAGCTGCACTCCCCCGCATGATTCCAGTCTTTGTTACTTGGAGGTACATTCATGTTCTGCTCTCTTGTTGTTGTTGTTGTTGTTGTTGTTGTCCTCCTCCAGATATCTACGCCGCAGCAGAAGGCGAGCTGCCGGCGCCTTGTGCTCAGGCTGGTAACGGCCGGCGCTGCACCATCAACGGCTCCGAGTGTCGGCCCGGCTGGGAAGGACCCGACAACGGCATCACGCACTTTGACAACATCGGCTTTGCGATGCTCACGGTGTTCCAGTGCATCACCATGGAGGGATGGACCAAAGTGCTGTACTGGGTCAGTGTGTAACCTTCACCTTCATGTCCCAGGTGCTGATTGTTTCAACGTCACGCTGACCCGGTTTGGTCTCTCAGGTCAATGACGCCATAGGGTGCGAGTGGCCTTGGATCTACTTTGTCCCCCTCATCCTGGTGGGCTCCTTCTTTGTGCTCAACCTGGTTCTGGGCGTGCTGAGTGGGTAAGACGCCTGTCTGTCTGTCTGTCTGTCTGTCTGTTACACCTCATCTCCTGAGCAACAACGAAACGCAAACGTGTGTGGCATCGATGAACGTGTTGTTGCTCTGCTCAGGGAGTTCACCAAAGAGAGAGAGAAGGCGAGGTCACGTGGAGAATACCAGAAGCTGCGTGAGCGCCAGCAGCTGGACGAGGATCTCCACGGTTACATCGAGTGGATCACACACGCTCAAGTGCTGGATGCTGACCGGGAGGGCCAAGGTCAGCACCTGAACGCCCCTCAGCACCTTCACATGTAGAGACGCTGCTGTCTCTCAACCTTTCTCCTCTTCTCAGGACTCCTGCCTTTGACCAATGGGGACGGTGACGGAGACAGCCTGTACAACCTGGAAGGGAAGAGTCGAGTCGTTTACTACTAGTGAGTCGGTTTGTGGCTATCAGAGACCTTGTTCTTGTAACCGATGACGAGTCGTATCCATGGCAGCACAGACAGTGACCTCAGTGTTTGTGTTTCAGTCGCCTGGCCCGTCGCTGGAACCGGTTCTTCAGGATGAGATGTCTGGTGTATGTGAAGAGCAAATCCTTCTATTGGTTGGTTATGGTCCTGGTGCTGCTCAACACTTTGACCATCGCCACAGAGTTCCACCACCAGCCTCAGTCCCTCACCTCTCTACAAGGTGGACTCATATACATGAACGTAGCGTCAGCATGACCCCCGTCCCGCTCTCCTTCATGCTGTCTCTCCTCTGCATGTTTCTCTGGACAGATGTGGCCAGTCGTGTCCTGCTGGTGCTGTTTGTCTTGGAGATGTTTGTGAAGTTGTACGCTCTGGGCCCCAGGACCTACTTCATGTCTCTGTTCAACCGCTTTGACTGCTTCGTGGTGTTGTGCGGTATCCTGGAGATGATCCTGCTGTCGTCGGGGGCCTTGGCCCCCCTGGGCTTCTCGGTGCTCAGGTGCATCCGGCTGCTCAGGATCCTCAAAGTCACCAAGTGAGTCTTCCTCCCCCCTCACAGAGACGAGACACACACAATAAGGTTTAAATGATCATAAACTGATGTGACCTTGTTCTCCTCTCAGACACTGGACCCCTCTGAGTAATCTGGTGGCCTCTCTCCTCAACTCCGTCCGCTCCATCGCCTCCCTGCTCCTCCTCCTCTTCCTCTTCATCGTCATCTTCTCCCTCCTGGGCATGCAGGTGTTTGGCGGGAAGTTCAACTTCACCGTCCACAGACAGCGACGCAGTAACTTTGATAACTTCCCTCAGGCGCTCATCAGCGTGTTCCAGGTGAGTTAGAACCACAGAAGAAGAAGAAGAAGAAGCTCTCTGTGGATCTGACTCCATCTCACATCTGTAAACCTGCTCTTCCTCTCAGATCCTAACAGGAGAGGACTGGACCAGCATCATGTACAACGGCATTATGGCCTACGGAGGCCCCAAGATCCCCGGGATCCTGGTCAGCATCTACTTCATCATCCTCTATGTGTGTGGAAACTGTATCCTTCCTCTGCTCTCACATCTTCATCCTGGTATTTGCTACATTCACTCTGCTGCCACTTCTCACTTCTTCTGTTCCCCTGAGCTGAACCCAACCAGACATCCTCCTCAACGTCTTCCTGGCCATCGCCGTCGACAACCTGGCAGAGGCCGAGAGTCTGACCTCGGCTCAGAAGGAGAAGGCCGAAGACAAGATGAAGAAGAAGCTGATGAGGTGGGTGATTGGTTGAGCAGAGGAGGTGTCGGCGACAGCGGGGTTGAGATGTGAAGCTCGCCGTCTTCAACTCCGTTCCTCTTTTTGTCCCGTTCAGATCCAAAAAGCCAGACAAGACGGACGAGGAGAGAGAGAGGATGGCCAAGAAGCTGGCAGAGCAGAGGTCCAAGATCGAGGTCATGCCCACCACAGCCAAGGTGCGTCTGGCTCCACGTCACCTTCACACACTCCTCACACTCCTCACAGCAGGAAGATGTAACCTCCTCCTCCTTCTTCTTCTTCCTTTCAGCTCAAAATCGACGAGTTTGAGTCCAACGTCAACGAAGTGAAAGATCCGTTCCCACCTGACGACTTCCCAGGTAACACAGGAAGTCTCCTTTCTCAGGGAGGAGGGTGTGAGTGAGTGTGTGTGTGTGTGTGTGGACTCCCAGCTCTGAGCGATGTCACGGTGTAATTATAGTAATAACCTGTTATTATTATTAGCTGTGGACGTAGACAGGCAAAGACTTTAGCAGAGTCTACAGTTGCTCTATTTTCTCTCTGCTCCCGTCACGACCATATAAAGAGTCCCTGCTGCTGCGTCAGGTGAGATCCTGGTTTTGTTCTCTGGCGTCTGTGATGTTTGAACCTGTAACATCAGGTCAGAGAGTCTTTGTTCTGAGATGATCTGCTGCTTTCCATCCAGGCGACGACGAGGAGGTGGAGCCCGAAATCCCCATCAGCCCTCGACCCAGACCCATGGCCGACCTGCAGCTGAAGGAGGAGGCGGTTCCCCTGCCTCAGGCCAGCTCCTTCTTCATCTTCGGCCCTCAGAACAAGTGAGAAGCGGCCGCTCTTCCTGCACACTGAGTGAGAACAGATCTCAGTTTGCTTTATTTTTTGGTTGATGTCCACGATGTGAACCAGGTTCCGTAAGCTGTGCTACAAGATCATCAACGCCTCCTCCTTCACCAACCTGATCCTCCTCTTCATCCTGCTCTCCTCCATCTCCCTGGCGGCTGAGGACCCCATCGACCCCCAGTCCTTCAGAAACAAGGTAAAAACCGCTGCCAGAGCTGTCGACACACTTTCACACGTCCGTAGAGGAGTGTGTGTGTGTGATCTCAACCCCTCTGTGTGTGTGTTTGTCTCTCTTCAGATCTTGGCCTATGCTGACATCGTCTTCACAACTGTGTTCACCATTGAGATTGTACTGAAGGTAAACTTAACAAGCAGCAGCAGGTTCTCATAAGGAGAGGCAGAGTGGCTCACATAGAGGGGACCGGCTGAGCGGCACCTCTGCTCGCTCTTTGTCCTGATGCTCCTGAACTCTTGTTGTGTTTGTCAGATGACGGTGTACGGAGCGTTCATGCACGAGGGCTCCTTCTGCCGCAACTCGTTCAACATCCTGGATCTGATCGTGGTCACTGTCTCGCTGCTCTCCATGGGGATGGAGTGAGTTCGGGGTTTTCTTTAGGGATCTTTACATGATAGAAAGTCTTCATATTGTGTGTGTGTGTGATGTGTTTGTTGGCACTCAGACTTCTGGTTGTCCCGTGTGTTGTGCAGGTCCAGTGCCATCTCTGTGGTGAAGATCCTCAGGGTGTTGAGGGTGCTGAGGCCTCTGAGAGCTATTAACAGAGCTAAGGGGCTAAAGGTACAACACACACACACACACACACACACACACACACACACACACACACACACACACACACACACACACACACTTCTACAAATCCCTGGTAGTACTCTTAATGACTCACTCCTTGTTCGTGTCTCTGTCTGCAGCACGTGGTCCAGTGTGTGTTCGTAGCCATCAAAACCATCGGCAACATCGTCTTGGTAACGATGCTGCTGAACTTCATGTTCGCCTGTATCGGGGTTCAGCTGTTCCGGGTGAGTTTCCCAACATTTGAAGTTAACAACACAAGACTATAGATTGCGATACTGAGTTATAAATGCATCACTTCTCCGTTCAGGGTAAATTCTACAGCTGCACAGATTCGTCCAAGATGACGGCGGAGGATTGCCAGTAAGACGAAGCTCCTCACTCTGTCACGTGTCCAGCTGTGTGTGTGTGTGTGTGTGTGTGTGTGTGTGTGTGTGTGTGTGTGTGTGTGTGTGTGTGTGTGTGTGTGTGTGTGTGTGTGTGTACTTCACCCATCTCTCTCGTCTCCTCTCAGGGGGAACTTTGTAAAGTACCAGGAGAACTCTCTGGAGGACACGGTGGTGGCGCCCAGAGAGTGGGTCAACAGCGACTTCAACTTTGACAACGTGCTCACCGGCATGCTGGCTCTCTTCACCATCTCCACCTTCGAGGGCTGGCCCACGTGAGTACGGCGGAGATTGATCTTCATCTGATCAAACGCCGTCTGTGATTTGATTCTCCTCCTCCAATAAGTTTGATGGTGTTAGAGGAGGCCTCTGTCTCATTGCCTGGATATTGTGTTGGAGGTTAACTTCATTGTCTGAGGAGGAGGAGGCAATAAATCCCCCCTGATTCCATCTCTGCTCCGTCACCGTGACCTCAATCCTCCCCATCCTGGCCCCGACGCTCCTGACCCGCCCCTGTCTGCTCCACAGGCTGTTATACAGAGCCATCGACTCAGACCGAGAGGACCATGGCCCCGTTTTCAACAACCGGGTGGACGTGTCCATCTTCTTCATCATCTACATCATCCTCATCGCCTTCTTCATGATGAACATCTTCGTGGGCTTCGTCATCGTCACCTTCCAGGAGCAGGGCGAGCAGGAGTACAAGAACTGCGAGCTGGACAAGAACCAGGTCTGTGGGGAACCCGGAGACTTGTTTACTTGAAGCGTCCTGTTCTCCCAGCTCACCTTCCTACCTTCTCTCTCTCTCTCTCTCTCTCTTTCTCTTTCTCTCCCACCTCCAGCGTCAGTGTGTCCAGTACGCCCTGAAGGCTCGACCCCTGAGGTGCTACATACCCAAGAACCCGTACCAGTACAGAGTCTGGTACATCGTCACGTCCTGCTACTTTGAGTACCTCATGTTCTTCTTAATCATGCTGAACACCTTGTGCCTGGGCATGCAGGCGAGTACACACACACACAAACAGACACGTCATCATGTCACACACACACACACTGACCAACACCAGAGGCCTCATTACTCATTTATGTTTCATAGCAGCAGTTAGGGAAACAGATGTTTTGCCAACGAGCCTTTAAAGAACGCTGAGCGCTGCTGATCGCTCCTTGCTGGAAAATCTGTTTAGTGTTTGTTGCCATCGGATGAATAATTGAGGAGGCTGTTAGCACTGTGAGCTCTGCAGTGTGTGAGTGAGTGTGTGAGGGCCGTAAACACTTCATGCACCTTTGGTTACCTCCAGCACAGAGAGCTCCTCAACTTTTCATCCTTTAGAACAGAGTTTGGTTTGGAGTTTGGCCAACATTTATATTATTTATATTTAAATTTAGCCCATTTTTATACAAAAGAATGGATTATTAGAAAGTATTTCTGTGTTTGACCCAGAATTTAACTCTGGGAAAAGTGGAACAGCCTTTCAAACAGCATTTTGAATACAGGACACAGAATTCCTAATGAAGCTCAGACTTGTTGACGTCTTCAGAGGAGTTAGGAGGATCTGAAGCTGCTCCACATTATAAAGTCCAAACATCACAACATGCTAAATAAATACACGATACATGGACCTAACGCTGGTGTCTGATCCCTTCACACAGCACTGCAACCAGTCGTCCCACGTGACCAAGCTCTCCGACATGCTGAACCTCATCTTCACCGTGCTCTTCACCGTGGAGATGATCCTGAAGCTCATGGCCTTCAAAGCCAAGGTGAGAACTCCTCTCCGCTCGCAGCCTCAAGCTCAGCCTCCACCGTCCCGCCGTCTGTCTGTCTCTGCAACCCTGCGTCTGTCTCCCCAGGGCTACTTCGGAGACCCCTGGAACGTATTTGACTTTGTCATCGTCATAGGTAGTGTGGTTGATGTCATCCTGAGTGAGGTGGACGTGAGTATGAGCCCAGATTTTCTAGTGTATTTGTGCGTTTCACAGATATACACACTATACAGCACAGAGATGTATAGAGTTGTAGCTTAGTAGATGTTTGGGGCGGAAGAGGAAGTAGCTCACAGGACAACATCAGCACTGAGCGCTGCTGTTGGCCGTGACCCCCTCGTGACCCCTGTGACCCCCCCGGCTCAGGTTGGGGGTCAATGTTATGGAAATATTGTGTAATATTTCAGGTTCTGTTCTGTTTGATGTTGAGCACTGCACATGATCACCGTATCACTTAAGGATGCGAGTGTTGTTGTTGTTGTTGTTTTGATGCCACACAGAATGTTTACTCTGGTCAGTCACTGTTTCATCATCCTCATCTTCCTCATCCACAGAACACAAGCTTGCGAGCAAACTCTTGTTTTCTCCCCCAGAGAATCAAATCCATCCTCTGTTTCTGTTTCTTCTTCTTCTTCTTCTTCCTCTCCTTGTTCTACTGCTTCTTCCTCTACGTTTCTTCTACCTCTTCTTCCCCCCCTCCATCCCTCCATCCATCCCTCCATCCCTCCGTCCATCTCCACAGACTGCCCTGGCTGCCAGTGGAGGCCTGTACTGTCTCCATGGCTGTGCTGTAAATATCTGATCTGCACCGCGTCGCACCGCTGCATGGGCATTGCCGTGCCAACACCTCACACGGCTCTGTGCTTCACTAACCACACTTAAGTGCACTTTGGTCCGCCCGTCCGTCCGACTGTCCGTCTGTCTAATCCTACAGCGCAGAGTGAGATTAGAGCTGCATGGATGTTTGTGTGTGTGTGTGTGTGTGTGTGTGTGTGTGTGTGTGTGTGTGTGTGTTTTCGTGTGTTCGTGTGTTCGTGTGTGTGTGTGAATCTCTGTAACTCATTGAAGGTGGAAAATCTCTAAGATCTTAATTTTAATCGTATTTGAGTGAAACGTAAAGCTTAACAAGAAGGGCCCATACCTCCACCAAGGCAGAACAAGCCGGGACAAAATCGGGCTTATTTTACTGATGTGTATAATAATGTTTTGTGAATGTATTCAATCCAAATATGGCATTATTTTTGATTTGCTTTTGAAGAAACTCACAAAAATATTCTTCATTCAATTTTGACTGAATCCTTTTTTAGAAATGTGTGTGTCCTTCTTCCCCCCCCCCGTCTGATTGGTCCGGTCCAAATCCAAACCAATCAGACGGGTGGAGGGAGATTTGACCTCCTTGGTGGACGTTGTGATGTTGTTGTGCTTCCTGTCAGTCAACCTTTCCCTCTGCACCAACATGTGACCTGTCTAACATCCCGTCTGTGGTCTCTCCCTGCAGGACACCAACCCCATGCAGGCTATAGCGGTGAGTCAAACCTCCAAACCCTCTCTGCCGGTTGATCTCCTCTCTCGGGTCTGATCCTCTCCGTCTTGTCGTCCGCAGGCGGCAGAGAACGCCTCCGTCTCCATCACCTTCTTCAGACTCTTCCGTGTGATGCGTCTGGTCAAGCTGCTGAATCGATCGGAGGGCATCAGGAACCTGCTGTGGACCTTCATCAAGTCTTTCCAGGTGTGTTCAGGGGCGTCGTCTTCCGTTTAGTTTCCTGTCTCTGCTGGCCGGCGTTTCGTCTTTGCTGACTAGTTTTTTGTTTCTGAAGGCTCTTCCTCATGTGGCGCTGCTCATCATTATGCTCTTCTTCATCTACGCCGTCATTGGGATGCAGGTAGAGTCTGCAGTATCTGTGCCAGTGTCTTCTTCTTCTCTCTGCTTGAACTCAGTAGATGATTCTGATGATTCTCCCGCTCCTCAGATCTTTGGTAAAGTCTCCTTAGTGGACGGAACCCAAATCAACCGCAACAACAACTTCCAGACATTCCCACAGGCGGTCCTGATGCTGTTCCGGTGAGTGTGTGTGTGACGTAAGATCGGAGCTGCAGAGGGTCAGCGGCTGCGTTGTTCAAACACTGGCCTCACTCTGGTTTTGTGTCCAGCTGTGCCACTGGAGAGGGCTGGCAGGAAGTCATGATGGCTTCCATGTACGGGAAGAAGTGCGACCCCAAGTCTGACTTCCTGCCGGGGGAGGAGTACACCTGCGGGTCCAACTTCGCCGTCTTCTACTTCCTCAGCTTCTACTGCCTGTGTGCCTTCCTGGTGAGCGGCTGAGACGAAGAGTTAGCAGCAAGAAGCGATGATGACAGACACACAACTACAAATCAGCACTTCTCCTTTCTGCTTCCTCCAGATCCTTAACTTGTTCGTGGCCGTGATCATGGACAACTTTGACTACCTGACCCGGGACTGGTCTCTGCTGGGTCCACACCATCTGGATGAGTTTAAGAAGATCTGGGCTGAGTACGACCCGGAAGCCACGTGAGTATCTATGACAACAACCGCACCACACCCACATGACTGAAGTGTGTAACACGCTGATGTGATGATCAAGGGGGAGGATCAAACATCTGGACGTGGTGACGCTGCTGAGACGTCTTCAGCCTCCACTGGGCTTTGGAAAGTTCTGTCCTCACCGAGCTGCATGCAAGGTAGGTTCAGTCACACGGACCAGGATGGGACGGATGCTCAGGAGGAACCTCTGAGATCTTGGTCTTCCAGGGTCCCTAAGTTCTTCTCACTTCCTGTCTGCAGCGCTTGGTTGGCATGAACATGCCGCTCAACAGTGACGGCACCGTCACCTTCAACGCCACCCTGTTTGCTCTGGTCAGAACGGCACTCAAGATCAAAACAGAAGGTAAAGCTCAGCGTTCCTGTTTACTTCTGCTTGATCTACAGACTTCCCTGAACTTGTCCCTTTTTGTCCCTTCCTGTCCGGCCCAGGTAACTTTGAGCAGGCCAATGAGGAGCTGAGAGCCATCATCAAGCAGATCTGGAAACGCACCAGTATGAAGCTGCTGGACCAGGTCATCCCTCCCATTGGAGGTGAGGTTGTCATGGTAACCAGAACACGTTGACCTTCACCCTTTCACCGTCTGATGCTGACGACACGGATTGGTTTGTAAACAGATGACGAGGTGACGGTGGGGAAGTTCTACGCCACCTTCCTGCTCCAGGATCATCTGCGTAAGTTCATGAAGAGGCAGGAGGAATACTACGGCTACAGACCCTCCCAGAAGAACGCCTCAGGGCCAGAGATACAGGTCAGGACCACGGGTTGGACCACAGGCTGGTGGGATCAGTACTAAATCATTATTATGGTGGCGAGAATGCCAAGTAGTATAACGGAATATGACTCAGGAATCGGACGTATGTGGGTCAAAGGTTGATGAATCACCCGTGTAATATCCATGAATTATCCAGACGAGCTCTGCAAGAAGGTCAACGCATCTCGCCTCTCTCAAAGCCTCTAAACAAATCAATAAACACTGCCTCACATCAGCAGCTCTGCTTACATCCCACTTCCCTTCTGGTTCCTCGTTATGTTGGGCGGCTCATCTTCATCTCTCTCCTGTTCTCCTCTCCTCTCCCAGGCCGGTCTGAGGAGCATCGATGAGGAGGTGGCTCCAGAGATGCACAGGGCCATTTCAGGAGACCTGCAGAATGAGGAGGAGATGGACAGAGCCATGCAGGAGAGTGGAGAGGAAGGCATCTACAGAGTGAGACTCACACACACATCCATACACACACACACACATCCAAACACACACCATGCCATCCT
Organism: Genypterus blacodes; assembly: GCF_046128005.1. Classification (NCBI taxonomy): domain Eukaryota; kingdom Metazoa; phylum Chordata; class Actinopteri; order Ophidiiformes; family Ophidiidae; genus Genypterus; species Genypterus blacodes. The sequence goes on from NW_027467065.1 coordinate 22,547, forward strand.
GAGCTTGTGTTTACATTCATAACCTGTGTGTGTGTGTGTGTGTGTGTGTGTGTGTGTGTGTGTGTGTGTGTGTGTGTGTGTGTGTGTGTGTGTGTGTGTGTGTGTGTGTGTGTGTGTGTGTTCTTGCAGCGCACACACGGTCTGTTTGGGAACCAGGGGGACTCGTTCTCCTCCGAGCCGGCCGACCCTCAGTCCCCTCAGGTCACCAGCCAGCGGCCCCTCCAGTTCTCTGAGAGCCACCCCGGGTCTCTGCCGGACTCGGCCGCCTTCGGAGCCACCACCGAGTTTTTCCCAACGACGACAGCAACGGAGCCGAAGAACAACACCAACAACAACGCCTTCGCAGAGTGAGTATGGGATGGAGGACGACTGTCTGAGCTGCTGGAGGCACAGGAGAGTGAACAGAGGGTTTTATGTGTGCAGGTTTACATTTGAGAGAGAAGGAAGTCCTGTGAAGTTTTACAACCCCGGCGAGGACGAAGAGCCAGGTACGCCCCGGAACACCGCCGTCTCTGTGTTCACTGCCTCCTTGTGGCAGTAACTTAGTGTTCTCTTCTTTTGTTTAGGCGCTGGACGCTCCTGGAGCTTCACAGTGAGGACAGACAGCACTCAGGTAACACTGACCCGTCTGAGCAGCGTCTGCAGGGAGCCTGAATCACTCCGTCTGGTTGAATACATGTTTTCCTTTGCAGTTCCCATACGACCCCAACTACGGTGACAGCCAGAGTCAGAGCTCCCACACTGCAGCCGACCAGCTGATCCGGGAGGTGAGAGAGGAGCCGTGAGCGTCCTCCGCTTTGATCAAACATCAAATCAAAATGTCCTTATATGTATTTGAAGTCAGTATCTCTAAAGACTTCCTGTTCCTTGTTGCAGGCTCTGGTTAAAGGCGGTCTGTCCTCCATGGCCAGAGACCCGGGCTTTGTGTCGTTGGCCAAGAAGGAAGTGGCCGAGGCCTTGCACGCCCCCGTCAGCGAGATGGAGGGAGCGGCTCGGGACATGCTGAGCGGACGGACCGGCCAAAAGAGGCGTCCCCTCCCCGTCCCCGCCCCTCCTCCCTCCTCCGGGCTCTTCCTGGTTCCTGCCGAGATGGGACAGGAAGCGACCGTCCAGCCAGATCCCGCCGTGAGGAGGAAGAGACGCCCGCTCCCCATCCCCCCTCCCGTGCCCGTCCCCGTCCGGCAGCAGGACGAGGCCGACTCTCACGTTTAACGGCCGCCGCATGAGCTCGACAAGGTTTATGACGCGATGTTACACTTTGGAGCTGTAAGTGGCTCAACTTTAACCTTAACTTTACCAGACTTGTTGCCTGTGCGACTGAGGGGTTTCCCTCTTTGTTAGGCTCTAAGGGGCCTCAGCCGCACGGTGGCTCAGGTTTGATGTATTGTGGCTGAAAGCTATGGAAAGTTAACTGAGGAGAAACATATCTGACAAGAAGTAAACAACCTCTCAGTCTTCAGATTTATGAAACCAAATAAAAACCCTAATTGATCTCCGAGCAGGCCGATTGACGCTCCTTTTTCTTTGTATTGTTTCATGAGGTAATCCATTCCATAGACTCCCGGTGCTGAGCTGAGTGTCTTACTGACGGCTCACTAGAGAGGCAGGATAGAGCGGCTGGTGAGTGGATGTGTGTGTGCCGTGATGGAGCAGCAGCGGGCAGCCGTCTGCACCGATGCAGTTAAGTGAGGGGAAAGAGAAAAGACGGTTTGGTTTGGGTTTTTTTAAGGGGAAAGCGAGACTTTTTCAGCATCCGAGCCGAGAGGAATGTGAATGCGAGAGTTCAGTTCTGTCTTTAAACACAAACGGGCTCTGGTGCTGACGTACGTGACGATGCTGACTCAAGCATTTTTCTTTAAAGCAACGTCCTCTGATGCGACTTGCTGTCTTTCTATTGTTCTTTTTATCGACGTTTGAGTTTTCTGCTGCTCGCCCCCGCCGCCGCACCGTTTACCTCTGCGGCGGAGTAAAGAGAAAGCAGTTTGAAGTCGGACATAAAGGAACATTTAATCTAATTATATCGATTGTTTAACTTGGAAGTCATTCTGTAGTGAAGCGGCGCACTCGGTTGTTTACTTCTCTGAGTGGTTGTTGAGCTCCGCTGCTGCAGATTGTTGATGTTTGTGAGGCTCGATGTTTGTCTTCAGCCGACCTGGAGTCCGGTGCTTTAAGCTTTCAGGCCCTCTGAGGCTCGACCTGTTTATACCAACACCTACAACCACGTCATGTGTTGATATATTGCACTTCTGTCATTTTGTTTATGATTTCACACGAAACATTTTGAGGCCTTTCAGAGGTGTGTTTTGTTTTTTTTTTTACATTCTGATCCTCTTCCTCAGCCCGTTTCTGTCTCTGGTATGTTTGGAGGAGGAGTTCATGAGTGCACTTTATCGCTCACCCAATCACCATGTGTCCCCTTCACTCCTGTGCCTGATGGTTGATGTTACGTTACGGTGTGTTTCACCAGTCGCAAAACAAATAAATCATCCAAACATTCATTTGTGTTAGTAGGTTTCTTATTACCATCAAGCGAAAGTCGACGCAGAAGAAGAAAAGCCCTCCGACAGGTGAGTGAGCATATAATGACATCATAATAAAGTAATGAGGCCGGATGAGAGAGGAAGGATAGGAAGTGTTTCGGTGTTTACTTTTAGATGCTGCCACCAGCACAAGTTACTGAGTGAAAACTGAGGAGCCTCTATAAATAGTTGTGCATAGCAAAGCAAACGCTCCCCCTTATGGAATGGAAAGTGCTGCAGCAAGAGGCAGGGTGCATTGTGGGAAAGTAAATCACATCTAACTGGAAATTGCTTTTACTGAATAAAATACACTGTGATTGCTGAAATTTGTTGCCAAATCCTGAAGAAGTGTCTGGAAAATGTTTGAATTACAGGGAAACTTTTGGGAAAATTATAAGGAAAACTACAGGGAAACTTTCGGGGAAAACTACTACCACCCCTCTTCTCTCTCACTCTTTCTCTCTCTCTCTCTCTTCTCTGAGTTGAACACATTTCTTAAGTTGAGTGGCTCTCTGTCTCAACTTGTCTCCACTCTAACAAGAAGCAATACACACACACACACACATTACCGAAGTGCAACTGAAGTGAATCACAACGCATACATCAAAAAGTAAAGGAGCTTAAATAATTCACATATTATTTATTGAAGCAAAGCACTCGGTAAGACAGAACAGACTCACACTGAGTTTCCTAATTCAGGGAATAAAAAGATGGCGTCCGTACAGAATTATGACTTTGCAGCTGAAGCTTTGAATGACTGATCTCACAAAAGGGGGGAATGTGTGTGTGTTCTCCGTTCGGGTCACTGCTGAAAAAATGTGTGAAAATGCAAATTTGTCCTTTTTTGTATACACACAAACAGATTAAAGACGAGAGCTTCATCGCACACGACTGCAAAGACGGCCAGGAGTATAAAAGTTCTGAAGACAAACACTGGGTTTCCTGTGGCACCGAGCACCGGATACAAAGTCTAACCGTCCTTAAGGTGGATTAAAAATTCAGTTTCCTTGTCTTGATGGCCAAATTTAAAAAGGGCTGCTTATATAAATGTACATCCATCATGGTGACGCGTCTATATAATGACCTACATGTTGTCAAGCCCCAAACAACACAAACAAACTCCTCACTAACGCACTATTCTAACAAAAAGAAAATACATCAACATAAAAAGTAAGTTGGGACCTGATGGATACATGTGTGTGTGTGTGTGTGTGTGTCGACGTCAGGATCCAGAGAGAGAGAGAGGAGCGAGCGAGGGAAGGCCCGCTCGCCCCACAAATGCCAGTGTTGGGGAGCGTCTGTCCTACTCGTTTGGATTTGGGTTGGCGTCGGGATACTGCGAGAGGTCAAAGGTCAGGACTTTGCTGATGACGCAATCTCCTTGCTGTGGATGGAAGAGAAGTAAAAACAATATAACTATGAGGCTCATGTGTGTGTTAGATGGACTTAAACATGGAGCCAATGTGTGTGACAGCAGTGAGACACACACACCTCTGGATAGACGCCGATGAGCGAGTCAGCCTTGGTGTAAAACTCCTCCTTCAGTGAGATCACGATGGCCTGGAAGTTCAGCACTGACTGGTCTTTGATGTAGTTGGCCACCTTTGGGGAAAATGATTGCCAGTGTTAACTTCAAATGAAAGAATCTCCTCTGCTTGAGACGTTAAAGAATCAGAACGTGACTTCCTCACCTTGCCGATGTTAGTGTTGTCCAGAGCAGCGTCGATCTCATCCAGGACGAAGAAGGGGGCGGGTTTATAGCTGCAGACAAGGTAGGAACACGTTAAATCACCTGTTTGTCATCTACAGTCTCACATTTGTCTCCATGTCCTCTCCACACTCTCTCACCTGTGGATGGCGAAGAGCAGAGCGAGGGCAGCCACGGTCTTCTCTCCTCCGGACAGATTGTCCATGGGCCTGAAGCGTTTCCCCGGAGCCACGCAGTTATAGTTGATGCCGTCCAGGTACGGCTCCTCCGGGTTCTCCGGGCCCAGGAAGGCCTGGGCGCTGCTGTTGCGTGACAGAGCTTTGTAGATCTCGTCTATGTTGGTGGCCACGGACTCAAAGCAGGTGTTGAAGCGATCGAAGCGCTCCTTCTTGATCTGCTCAAAGGCTTGCTTGGCCTTCTTGGCTCTCTTACGGGCCGCTTCAAACTCTGAGACACACACAAACAAAGACCACATGTTATCCACAAACGTCTCCTTCTGATTTAACCCAGCCTGCCCTCCTCTTCCTCCTCCTCACCATCACTCGTCTCTTGAAACTTGTCCCTGACGCTCTCCAGCTTCTCCATGGCCTTCATGTTGGGCGCGCTGATCCTCTGTAAGATGCTCTGCTGCTCGTTGAGACGCTGCTGCAGTGTGTTTGTCTCCGCCTTGATCTCCTCCTCTGTCAGTGTGTCCTGTGGGGAGGAGAGGAGAGAAGAAGCTGCAACTTAAAACCACCTTACCTGGAATTTCACCTCACAATATCAGTATCACCTCCAACGACACACTGATACACACTGATACACACTGATCCAGCTCTACGGAGGTCTGTACTGCCGCAGTGCAGTAAAGTGATACACACAGAAAGCTGAAGTGACTCTGTAAGTAAAGCTTTTATGGATTTATGCAGCTAACTTTGCTGATTCCCGTCTTACTGTCATTTACAATCTGAGCAATACAACCGCAGCACATTAGGAGCCATTATGTCTTTGATTCTCTGAACACAAAGAGAGGGGATGTCTCGGTGTTGGGTCTGAAAGCAGGCGTGTGGTGCAGAGTGCTCACCCTCAGGTCCTCAGTCAGGTTGCCGTAGTCGATCTCTATCAGAGCCTCTTTAGCCAGGACGGTGCTGGAGGTCCTCTGGCTGCTGGACTCCTCCGTCTGAGAGCTCCCCTGGAACCACAGCAGGGGCTCAGTTTCTCTTTCAGGAAGTCTGTCAGTGTGTTTAATAGTGTGTGTGTGTCTATGTGTGTGTGTCTGTGTACCTCTCCCTGGCTGATATCATCCATTGTCCCGGAGCGGAGCGGTAACCTGATGTCCTGCATCTTGCAGGCCTGCAGCAGGTTGTGACGGTCGCTGCGCTTCTGCTCCAGTTTGGTCTCGATGGCCGTCACCTCCTTCTGCAGCTGAGTCAACTCCCTGGGAGCAGAGGAAGACGGTTTACTGTGAGACTCCAGTCCAGGGTAACAGTCATGACATCAGCATAACATTCCAAACGTGTGTGTGTGTGTGTGTGTGTGTGTGTGTGTGTGTGTGTGTGTGTGTGTGTGTGTGTGTGTGTGTGTGTGTGTGTGTGTGTGTGTGTGTGTGTGTGTGTGTGTGTGTGTGTGTGTGTGTGTGTGGTTACTGACTTGTTTGCTCCGCCCAGTTTCTTGCGGATCTCCTCCATCTCGTGGTTTTTGTCGTTGACCTCAGACTTCTTGGTCAGATGTCCGTTCTTCAGGTCCTGCAGCTGAGCCATCGTCTCATCAATGATCTTCATGTGCCTGTGCTCCTCCTACAGGAAGACAAAGACACACACACACACATACACACATGCAGCAGATTTAGTGTGTGTCACATTGTGTAAGATTGAGGCCAGAAATAATCTCACAAACAAGTTAAGTGTTTAAATGTTCAGTTTCAGCTCTTCACCTTCTTCAGTCGCTCAATCTCAGCCTCGTCCTTCTTCACCGTCTGCTCCCACATCATCACCTTCTCCTGGTCCTCCTTCAGCTGGTTCCTCTCGTAGTCCAGCTGGATACCGAGGCGAGTCTTTTGGGTCTCAAACTCCAGCCTGAGACAGAACAGAGCCGGGTTAGAGACTCTGACAGGCTGAGGCGAGAGCTGAACCTCAAACACAACTCAACCATGGAACTCACCGCTTCTTTGCGATCTCATTCTGTCTCTTCACCTTCTCCTCCTCAAACTCCCTGATGTTCCTCACTCCGATCTCTTTACAGAATTCCACAAACACCTCATCCTCCACCTGGAGAACAAACAGGTTCACATGAGAGCCACGCCCTGATCTTCACACACAGGCTTTGACCCAGACTCCTCACTTAGGTCCTCACTCACCAGGTTCATGCGGTCACGGAGGTCTGTGATCTCCTTCTCACGGGATTGGATGATCCTCTTGATGTCGTTGATGCGGGGGCCAAAGTTTGCCAGCTCGCTCTCCAGCTTAGACTTCTCCTGCACGACACAAAGCAAAGAGGTTTCAAGTCCACATCCTCAGAGTGGAGAGAGAGAGAGAGAGCAGTGAGCTGTGACTCGGCCTCACCTGCATGTTGAGGGAGAGGTGGCGAGTCTTGGTCTGCTCCAGGTCACTTTGGGAGTACTTCAGTCTCATCTGAAGCCCGTGGGCCTGGGACTGCACCTGACGCAGCTCCGCCTCCTTCCTCTTGGCCTTCATTTGCTCCTACAGAGAGAAACACACACACACGTTGTCATGGTGAATTCAAACAGCTGACAAGTTTCACTCTGCAATAATAGAATCAATAATCAGATCTGTCTTTGTTACCTTGAGCTCCTCTGTGAGTTTCTCCTTCTTCTCCTTGAGTTTGTCCACGGCCTTCTCGTCCCAGCGCCTGGCCTTGGCCTTCAGGTCGCTGGCTCCTCCAGAGATGACACCAGACTTCTGGAACAGAGTTCCATCCAGGGCCACCGTCTGGTAGGTGGGAGAACATCCACACAATCAGGCCCCGAACACCAAACTGCTTACAGAGCTGTGATGTGAGACACCGGCGTGTACCTTGTGTCTGTACGGTCCTCCGAACGCGATCCGCCGAGCATCCTCCACGTTCTCACACACCAGCGCGTTCCCGCAGGCGTACTGCAGGGCCTTCTTGATGTGTGGCGGCTCGTAGCGGATGACGTCGATCACCAGCTTGGCTCCTCTCAGCTCCCTCAGCTTCTCGTCTGTGGGCTTCACCTTTGATCGCACAGGAAACAGGAACACCGTTTGGTTTTGTGCTACTTTCAATAGGAAAACTGGAGCATAATCGTGAGCCCAATGGGATGAAGCTCCAGTGTGTAAACATCTGGTACACACCTCCAGGTAGTCCAGAGGCAGAAAGGTCTCCGGCTCTCCTCTCTGCTCTTTGATGTACTGGATGCAGTCTCTGCCCGTCTTCTCCGAGTCCACGATGATGGCGTCCATGTTCTTTCCTAACACCTTGGTGACGGCGATCTGATACTTCTTCTGCGTGGGCTGGCACAAGTCGATGAGGCGGCCGTACTGGAGGAGAGGACGAGCGATGGAGAGAGAGAGAGCGTTTTAAACAAAGGTGATTTATAAAACTCCATCACCTTAAATGCTTCTTTTATGTCTAAAGCGTTAGATAAAGCTGAATCCTGTCAGCCTCCTCACCACAGAGCCGGGGTAAAGTCTCTTGATGCTCTCCATGATCTCAGCCTTGCGTTGTTGTCGGCTGTTCTCCTGCCGATCGATCCTGGCGTCTCCCAGCTGCTCCATTACCTACACAACAAAAACAATAACAATGCCAGTCTTTATCGATCCCCACGGAGACGTTCTGCTTTCGCTGGCTCACTTAATGGAATTATGAGTCCAGTTTGAATTACAGAATCTGCTTGTAGGCAGAATCACAGTGAGGGGGCGGAGCTGAGGACAAACATCATCCAAGAACTTATAAGCCCCAAAGGAGGAAAGGACAAAGACGCACTACAGCAGCGTGAGTCAGCAAAGAAGAGGCCGCCTGCTTCTCCACCACATTGCCCCTGTTCCCCCGCGCTCAGTACCTGGTTCAGCTCTGTGTTGATCTCGTCGATCCTCCTCTTGGCCATCTCCACCTCTTCGGTCAGCTCCTCCTCCATGCGCTTCTGCTCATCCAGAGATTGCCTGAGGAGGACGGAGACAAGAAGGTGTGAGAAGCAGAGTGGAGACAGACCGGCGTGGCTCGTCTCCTCGGGGTCAGAGCTGAGTCTGAACTTCTCCATACCTGCTGGTGGTGATGTAATCCTCAAGCTTCTCAATACGTTTCTGATTTTCCTCAATTTCTCGGATTTTCTGCTTGATTTTGGCCTGAAGAGAAGAGAGGAGAAGAGAAACGTTCAAATGAGCTGAAACAAAACAAATCCCCAGAATAGAAACCTGCTCCATCATCATCCTCATCTTCATCATCATATCTACCTCCGTCTCCACTTTCTTCCTCTCCTCCAGGTCGAGGCGGTCCTGGTCGGCCTTCTGGTCACGGTTGAACTTCTCCAGCTCCTGGGCCAGAGTGGCAGCTCGTTTGCTGGCCTCCTCCTTCAGACGGTGGTACTGCTTCACCTGGTTCTCCTCCAGTGTGAGGTCCTGGCCCTGGCTCTGCGCCTCCTCCTCCATGCGCTCCTCAAACTCCTGCTTGGTCAGCTCCACCGCCTTCATCTCCTTGTCCAGCTCGTCCATGTCCCCCTTCCTCTTCTTGTACATCTTCTGGGCGTTCTGCAGAGACTTGCGTGCCGCCTCCAGCTTCTTGATCTTGTGTGAGGTGTTTTCCTTGGCCTTGATGTACTGCGGCCTCTTCTGGTTCAACTCTGAGTCTTTCTCTCTGTAAGCAGAGGCAAACGTGAGACAAAGCACTCAGATGTAAACACAGGGGAATATGGTGGTCGTATCCCTTTCACTCACTTGATCTCTTTCTCGATGGTCTGCTGCTCCCTCATCAGTCTGCCCAGCTCCTTCTTCTTGTCCTTCAGCTCCTCCTCCACGTGGTCCATCTTCCTGCGGTCCTTGTCGATCTCCTTGTTTCGCTGGCTCAGCTCTTTGTTCAGCTTCTCGATCTCCGCCTCGTTGTGGTAAAGCTTGAAGAGCTGCAGCTGAACGCTGGCCCTCGCTACTTCATCCTTCAGACGCTGGTAACGCTCAGCCTGGCAGAGGGAAGGGAGAAGAAAGAGACGGATGTTAATTATTATCATAATCAACCACCGGCACATTGAAGCTTCACGACTCTAAACACTCACCTCCTCTTTCTCCTGCTTTGCTTCTTTGCGTTCAGCAGCAATGTTCTTCTTCCTGTGGTAATTAAACTGAGTGTCCTCCTCCGCTTTCACCATTTCCTTCTTCCTGCGGTCGTACTCCTGGGCCAGTTCTCCAGAGCGTGAGATCTCCTCAAACAGAGCCGTGCGCTCCTTGGGGTTCTTCATCGCAATGGACTCCACAGCTCCCTAGAGAGAGATGAGGGGGGAACGTAAGTGGTGGTTACTAAGTGCAGTATTAGGATTTACAGCCACACTGTGAATCACAACGCCCTGAACACAAATCTGCCACTTGAAAGATTCACAGATGAGTTCGTCTCTGTCAACAAAGCATTTCAGCGTTCCAATCTGACCTGGAAGACCAAGAAGTTCCGAGCCTTGATGAGGATTCCCAGTTTCTCCAGCTCTTCGCTGTACTCAGGCAGGCCAACCACCTTACTGTTGATGCGATACTCAGAGGAGGAACCTGATCAATCAAGACAAAACACATGGGACACATTAGAGAATCAAAGCTTTCACACTGGACTTAGTTAGGACCGTTTACATCTGAAGAGAGCCGATCTTATGAGTGTTTGTTTGTAGACCTGGAGCAACACTGGGTGAGACTGTGAGTGTGTGTCCGTACCGATGATGACCCTGGTGAAGGAGCGCTCCTCTCCGTTGTCCTCCTGGTACACCATGCTGACGAAGGCTCGGTTGGCGGCCGGCTTCCCTACAGGCGCCCCGTGGATCAGATCCTTCAGGGTCTTCACACGCAGGTTACTGGTCTTCTCTGCCAGCACAAAGCTGATGGCGTCCATGAGGTTGGACTTTCCTGCCAAGGCAAATAGATCAGGAGGAAAGGGGTTAAAGCAAAGCAAGACGCTGAATTAGAAACATGGAGACATCAGGAACATAAGCTCTGGATGGCTGCAGGTTTGTGTGTGATGTGGTTTAAAAGGCAACAAAAAAAGGAAAACAGAAAAAAATAAAACTATGAAAATTAAAAAAGTGTTTGTAAAATTGCACATCTAAACTCATATAACAAATCATTTACGATCCATCAAACAGTTATATGTGACGTCATCATGTTAAACACACTGTAACATACTGTACTTTAGTCCGAGAAAACAGAATAACGTGAATTACTGAAAATGAATTACGGAAACGATCACATCACATCTGGCAATGTTCGTGAAAAATAAGAAACTGTAAATATATTAGAATTAAACTTCTTTCATCCGACATCAAATGAACCAAAGTGAGGCTATAATATGAACGGGAGAAGATAGGGAGACGAACTACTGTGCCTGGCCTGCAAACAGCGCCCGCATGTACAGTTTCTATACATTAACAACATCTGAGACATTTAATCTGAATAACTCAACATTAGCCGAAGCTAGCAGGCAGTCTGCAGCAGCATTAGCCGCTCGGTATCATAACATACCTGATCCATTTGGCCCGATAATGGCTGTGAACTTGTGGAAAGGTCCAATGATCTGTCTTCCTTTGTAGGACTTGAAGTTTTCGATCTCTATCAGTTTTAAGTAGCCCATCTTTGTTATGTTTGATGTTCTGAAAAAAATAAAAACCTACTGAGAGCTAACAGCTAGCTAAATGTTAGCTAACGCTAGCAGCCGATGTTTACCAAACAAACTATGTGGCGGGAGAAGCATGCACGCAAACGCATGAACCTCCGCTCCGGTTATCGATAACGCACGCATGCGTCAGAAGTACATCTTAAGTCTAATCACTTAAAACGCTTCCAAGTGTGAATCAAATAAAAGCGAAGCGGCGGTGACAACAATGCGCCATTTTACAATCCAACAGGAAGAGCCCTGAGCGCGCGAGGCACGTAATCACGGAGTTCATCGCGAGATCAGGCGCGTGTTGGCATTCCAACGGTATCTTCGTCTCTTTGACGCTGCTTCTACATTCACGTACAAAGAACACACAATAAAACGAGACACTTTCTTAACATCCTATTGTGTGTTGTACACAAGCATCAGTTCGCTGCTCCGATCTGTTATTGACATTCCGGGTTACCGGAAACTAAAGCGCACCATGGTAACAGAAGGCGTGCAAACACAGCGGCCCGCGCGGTGAGACGCTTTCAGGTACATTCACTCCATACCTGAGCTTGACATCACGGTTATAATTATAATAACATGACGTCATATACTAATCTTTAAAAGGAGAGCGTTCTCGTTGGTAGATGAACTCTTGCAGTGCTTTTGTATTAAAGAAACTCTCACTCTATTAAAGGTAAGCACTTGTTCGATGACCTCTGTCTTTCTTCGAACGTAGTTCTTAAATTGTAGCGTGAAAACATATAGTCCATATAATGTTATTGAACGCTGTGGTGTGTGTTCTCATTATGTCGTGTTAGCAGCACACATGTGGTGTAAGTCTACAGCTGTGATGTAACCTCCTTTCCCTCATTAACAGGGAAAATGCACAAAGTAGATTTTACTGTAGAACCGTCCGATGACGCGGCTGTGGCGCGCAGGCGAGTTGCGGAGGCTCAGCGCAAGGTCCGGATATTCAACGACCGGGTCCGTACGATCGGTCTGGACCTGCAGGGTCTGGACAAACAAGTCCGGGAGAAAAAACAACTGCAGGACACGCAGAGACAGAAGGACAACGATTATAGTAAAGAGCGGGCAGGGTGAAGTTTGCACATGGCTCCTCTGCATGTGGGCTCCATGAGTGACAGGTGCTCTTTCCTTTATGATGCAGATGAGATGAGCAGGCGTAATAACGAACAGGTGATGCAACTCGCGAGAGATGAGAAGACGAGACGGGAAGATGAGTACGTCGCGCTCACGGAGTTCTGGGACTCTCAGCCGCGGGTGGAGGAGTATCGTGATGGGGATCCCCGGTATGAACTGCAGGGGGCGTTCGCGATCCCCATCCCAGAGAGCCAGCTGGGGGCTTCCAGCATGAAAATCTTTGTGGTAGGCTCTGTGTAGTGGATTGATGCTTGGTATAGACATCACAACACCAGCGGGACAAAACAGATAAATAATCTTTATTTGAATGGCAGGGAGAAGATCTGGGAGCGGCAGAGAGAACCAGAGAGCAGATGAGGCAGACAGAGAGGATTTTGCGAGAGCAGAGGGAATGTGATGAGAAAAGGCAGATGACAGAGAAGCACAGAGGTGAAAACATACTGTACACACTCACACACACACACACACACACACACACACGCTTCATGCTTCCCTGCACAAACAATCACACACTCCTACACACAGTCCGTATTGCCAGGTGGCACTGATGGATGCTCATCCCACAGAGCCATTATGCATGGGAGAGGGAGTGTGTCACCCAAGAGTGTTGTCGTACAACCCGTAATGGAAAGTAGGTGATTTGCAGCGTGTGTTTGTGTGCGCATGTGTGTGTGTGTGTGTGTGTGTGTGTGTGTCACAGAGATGCTGGAGGGCCAGGTGACAATGCATCAGGACCAGCAGGTGTCTCAGCTACAGGCACTTGAGGACGAGTGGAAGAAAGCTGAACGCATGGCGCTGGACAACTACAACCTGGCTCTGGTACCATTCATGCATGCACCCGTACACACAGATGGACACGGTGACATACACACACACGCACACACACACACACACATACCACCCACTGTGAAAACTCAAAGCAGAAACCCAGTGAGGAGTTGAGCAGACATGATTTACCCAGGTGGGATTTTCATATTAAAAGGGAGTAATTGAAGATGTTAAACGATGCGTACACACACTTGGTGGGGGGAAGGCGGCCATCAAATGAGTTAGTAGATGCAAAGCACACGGTTAAACTGCTTTGATGTATGCGTGGACCTTGTTTGTTTCTAAAAGCCCCATTTAGCTTCCCCCTCATTTGCCTCAATGCACTCGGTTGAATCCTCCAGTGGGAGGCGTCGTTATAAATCCTTCATGTCTTGGTATTTGTCTTGACAATTATGTGGTTTCTCTAATAACCACTCACACGCATGACGCACAAGCAAATACAACCGACTGAGTGGATATCTCAGGAGGACGTTTGCCCCTCGGCTCACACACCTCAACTCTGTACTGGAGCTAACCGCAGATTCAGGGTTGGGTTTCATAAACATCCCGATCCCAATCATCAGGGGATTAATCACTCAGCTCGGCCCGGATCAGCGGTTAGGCCTCAGCTCTGACTTGTTTCCGCAGGCTGCACAGCTAGCAGAGAGACAGGACTTGCAGCGGAGGAGAGAGGAGGAGCAAGACCTCGCGGAGGTGAGGTACGCCGTGACATCAGACATGTTGACAGAGCGCCCGGAGGCGGCTGTGAGAGCCGTGCCTTCAGGGAAGCCAGCCAGGGTCATCGTAGACAGGTGGAGGGGGATGGTTCCAGACGAGCTGCGCACCATCCGCAGGGAGCAGGAGGCACAGCGCCGCGAGAAAAAGGTAACGATGTCACCCTGAGAAACAAGACAAGACCCGTATGTGCAGGACACTGAGCCATTCATGTTCAAGTTACGTGTTCCTTTAGAGAGAATCTGAGGCGGAGAAGTTTCAGGACACAGCCTGGGACCTGCAGCAGCTGGAGATCTCCAATGAGGTCACAGACTTGAGGCTGAGGGAAGAGAGTCTGAGGAGAGAAGAGAGGCTGGAGATGGTACAGCGCAATCTGCAACTGGCCGACCAGCAACGGACACAGTGAGCAACACACACACACACACACACACACACACGCTCATCCTTAGTCAACATGCATCAATCAGCCTCACTGACAAAAACCTGTCTCAGTATTGATGAAAGGTCGTGTTATTATAGTGAAGCTTTCCCTGTAGCATCAATCAAACTCATGTTGGGTTGAAATATAAAGAAAATCGAAATAAACAAAAAAAAAAAAACACAATTGAGATCAAGTTTGATTGATGTGACACGGAAAGCTGAGTCTAAGTATTTAGAGAATTAATGTAGAATTCAGATTTTGATGTTTGGAGACTGTTACTAACTGTGTGTGTGTGTGTGTGTGTGTGTGTGTGTGTGTGTGTGTGTGTGTGTTGCAGTCAGGAGTACTTGGACAATCGAGTGTACACTAACAATCCCACTGAGGACTACTTCAGTCAATTCAACACCACCTCCCGCTGAGCACCGCTACACCGTCTACAACTGTTATCCCTCAAACTCTGTGTGACTTTGATACTGAGCGCTCTGACCTTCACACACACACTCTTAGACGACATGGATGCACTGAAAAACTGTGAATGTTGTGACGGATGACAGACAGCCGATCCTGTTTTGGTACAGATTGTTCCAGGTACTTTATTTGTCAATCACATATCCAGTTACAGTGGTTGATTCATAATGCAGTTACAATATTATTGGCCCCATACAAAGTCTCACTCTGAGCACTCCAAGCTCATTGCCTTCCCCCTCATGGCACAAATACACACACTGGTGCACTACACACTCCACACTGAGGCACACCTGCACCCCGCCAGTGACACAATAACTCACAATTCTTCCTTTCTTTCCCCCTCCACCTCTTCCTCCCCACAAAGTCCTGACAGTCTGTTTGCTTCTGAGTACTGAAGAAGCTGCAGACGCATCAAACTCACTTTTTAAAGAGTGTTTTGTTTTTTTTAAATATATCATTAACTATAAAAAAGGGAAAACACAACAGTGGCAAAGCAAAGGCCAGTGTCCCCAGCTTTCTCCTGAAGCGAGTGGCAGGTGAGTGAGTATCTGTGTGTGTGTGTACACTCGTCCCTCATTCAAAGCTAACATTTGCCCCCAACACTGACAAACAGGTGTTTAGCAGCAGATAGTCGAGATAGAATATTGGCTTTTTAATCTGTCTGTGTGTGTGTGTGTCTTTTTATCATTCCTGTATGAAAATAAAAATTTCTAAAAGCTTTATTTGTCCTGAGTGTGTCTGTACAACCAACAACAGGGAGCTTACACACACACACACACCTGGTTCAGCGGCGCTATAGTCTTATAACACACACCCCCCCTCCCTCTCCCCTGTGGGACTGGCAGGAGGTGGAGTTGTGCCAGTGTGGGGATACAGAAACAGCAACTTTGCATATAGAGTAAGTCCTCCCTGTGGTATGCACACACACACTGGCTCCCTGCCTCTCTGCTGCGTCAGACCAAAGCTCCACAGATATTCACTGCACTGCAACGCATGACTCCATGGTGACGGGCATGGAACACAATATTAGTTGTCGTCGTAATGTAACTACTACTACTATATCACTAAATGCTGTTAGGAAGGAATAGACTTTTTTTTTTCAAATGTGGAAATGCTTGTAAACATCTACAGAACAATGGGGATTTTTTTTTTGTTTTTTTTAGCATTTTTCAATTTTTTTCTTCAACTAGGAACAATTTTTTTTATGTATTTTTTTTGCTAAAACAGCCATATCACCGCAGTCATTTGTCAAAAAACTAAAGTGTGAATTCATAGCAGAGTACAAAGAAGAAAAATAACTACTTGCAACATTGTAAAATAAATAAGTCTTCAATCTGGACATTTTTCACATCAGGTTTCATATCAAACGTGGTTGGGTTTCATCAAAACAATCTCCAAGAGTCGTATTTACATTCAGAGACAAAAAAAAAAAAGCGTCATTTCAGCTGTTGGTTCTAATCCCATCAGTACCACGAAGCTCAGATCTTTACCAGACTTCTGCCACATCCTGAAAAGAATACATTCTCTGAGTTTGATGTCAATACCAACCGTAAGCCTTTATTATACATGGACTGGAATCATTCAACCTGCCTACAACATTAGCTTGCATTGACGAGGGCCCGAAAATAAAAAGAAGACTCCATTCCCTAGTCTGCACATTGACATAAATACTGCTCCTCGCACAGTTTGCGTAGAGTGAGATGGACAGGTATGAAAGGATTGTTAAATAGAGACAACAATGATTTTAATACACTGTAGAAAGAGACAAAGACACATACAGAAAGCTACACATAGGTCTCTACACAAAATAATTACAATATCATACCAAGAATGACATTACACTTCTGATGGGAAGGCGAGAGAGTAATGACATCACTCTGGTGCTCTATGCAGACCCAGCAGGCACAGGAACTTAGAAGGAGCATGTACATATCTATAATACTGTATTATGGCTAAATAGATAGATGTAAATGCAGCTATATACACCACACGCTACTCAGCATCTTCACAGCAACTTCCCCCTTTTATGCATCCAGTGTTAGTTAGAGTAAGAAACTTGGCTTCATCTGGAAAAAACGTCAGAAAACGTCGAAAAACACAAATAAACGTAGAAAAATATGACAAACGAGTGACATAAATAAAGATGACAGATGACCACAAGTGTTGTTTTGTGTTGATATATGTTTGTAGAAAAATTAAAAATGTAGTAGAGGAGTAGAATGTGAAACGGGTCGGACACGACGGAAATCAACGTGTGAAATAATGTGAGATGAATGTTTCAGATTTAAGACTTCCTGTTTCCCCCACACTAGACTCACCCTTCATCCTCTTTGCAAATGCTGGACTCTGCGTCTCTATAGGGTCGCGTCTAAAAACCCTGATATGTCTACCTCAGTGACACGACGTCATCTAACTTCATATCAAGTTGTTAGAGGAAGGAGGAAAGAAAGAGAAAAGGAGAAAGAGAAAGTCAGTCATTCAGGTGTTTGCTGTAAACTACACGGAGTAAGAGGCGTGTCTAAAGACATCATTAGGTCAGAGGGTGGCTGTATGTCATCAGTCAAACATGTATCTCACTGTCCACTACGTTGGACACTCCTTTGGTCAAAATAGTCCAGTCGATCAGACGCATCTGAAGAGTCAATGTGTTGATTGTGTGTCAGTCGTCAAACTACAGATCAGCAGGTCAGAAGGGAACAGGAGCGTATGGGCACAGATGTGTCGACACGTTTTGGTCAGATGGTCCCCAGGGGGGGTGCGTAGAGAGAGGGGGAAGGGGGAGGGGGGGGGGGGGGGGGCTAATCTAGAATGGCGGCTGAGTTAGGCACGCCGTTGGTTGCTGAGGGAACGTTGGTGTTGTTGAGCAGCGAGCTGTCAGCGAGGCCCTGGAGCGGCTCCGGCCCGTCGCTGGGTCGGCTGAACTGGCTGACCAGGGACTCGTCCATGTTCAGCTCGGTGGTCAGGGCGCTGCTGCCGTTGAAGTCCAGGTTGTCGTCGGTGCACAGCTTGCTTTCCTCGCACAGGGACGCCTGGCTGGCGTTGCCCTTCTCCTCAATGTCACTGCAGCCCACAGAGGAGAAGAAGAAAGAATGAGCAAAGCAGAAGAGACGGCGGGAGGTCAAAACTAGGGATGAGCTTTGACCTCGTGAAATGTTAAATATGATCTCAGGCAAACTGAAAAAGGACAAAGCATTGAATTATGATGCTATGATTCTATCAATGACAGGTAGGTCAGTCATAAGTCACGGGCAGGGTGTGATAATTAAGAGGGTTAGGGAAAGCAAACACAATCACAGCGTACCTTTCTAGAGATCTGTAAAGCAGGGGCAAGCATTCAGGAGGAAGAGGCACAATGGAGGGAACACAAAGGGTTAAGAAGCACAAACAGAGCAGAGGGAATCAGTGTTGACTGTGTTAGGAGGCAGAATTTAAATGATCCATTAAAACATGATGAAGAGTGGAGGAAATGTTCTGCATACGTAAAAGCGTGGGAGGACAAACCTGTACTCTCCAAACGTGTCGTCCTTCATGGGCCGAGCCTCCGAGTCCAGCGGACCCTCCTCTTTGTCTTTCACTGCCAGGGAGAGAGAGAGAGAGAGATTATTGGATTTCATTATCAGTCCATTCATCAGCCAGATCAGAACCACTTCTGTCTCTAAGCCACCGTCTCACACACACCATAATGACTTTCTGTCAGATGGCGAGATAGCTGCCAGTGACAATGACATCCTATAGAAGATCTATGTCTGCGTGCGTAGACGACGGCGATACGTCTGCTCCTGCGTCCGTGCTATTATACAGCTTCTAGTTTCAATTCCTATCTTATTTCTACGCTGATTTACCACAGAATGAGCCTATTGTTCAAGGAATAATGGCTATAATGGCATTTATTATTCAATTAATTCTTAATTTAAGCGCAGAAGGGATTACGTCTGGTTTGAGGGTTGAGACTGAGGGCCCTCCTTTAATGAAGAACACTCATTTGTGGCTCTTTCCTCTACTTTGCCGCCTGTCCGTACTGCTGCAGTGTCATTTGTTCTGCTGGTCATCTTTATGGCTCCACTCTGTCCAGAGTTTACATTAAAGCGTGTAAAGAGTGATCTGAGGCACAGGGAGGACTATATATAGTGTTGATATTACGTTGTGTAAGAAGGTTATTAAAGCTCTCAAGGTCTCTGTTGATGATTTCCAAGCACTCCTTTAATGTGCAGCACTTACCTGAATACTTCCCCCCTTTACTCCTCTTGATGAAGCAGAGGATGAGCAAGATCAGCAGCAGGAGCACGACGGCACTCACAACTCCGATGAACCAGCCCTGTGTAGCAAAGCTGGACTGCATCACCGTCACTCCTTCAGGGGGGAAACAGGAAGGAGAGAGAGAGAGAGAGAGAGAGAAAGTTTTGGTCAGGCAGGAAACAGGAGGTGGGAGACAGGAGGAGGTGGGAGACAGGATGGAAGGCGAGGTGGAGAGGATGAAAGGAGGAGCGGCGTGTCGCTGGGGAGCCAAAGAGTACGGCTCAATATACACACAAGGAAGGGATCGTTTCAAATGAAGACATATCATAACACAGGCTCTCTTTTCACATTGGACTTTGAAAGCCCCTCACAGGCATCAGAGGCTCAGGCTTTGTGTCTTGGGTGTGTGTGAAGCCCAGAGGAGAGAGACAGGGGATGAAAGAGATGTGGATGAATGGAGAGGCGCAATGTTCATATTACCAGTCCCTTCAGTCTCAATCTCTTCCTCCCAGAAGGTGTTGTTGTTGCAGATGAAGCGCAAGCGATAAGTCGAGCCAGGAGTCAAGCCCTGGAGCTGAAAGAAGGACAGAGAGGAGCTCACCTTCTCCGTCTTCTTCCATTTACTGCCACCGGCTGAAAGACAACAAAATGGCAGATTTACCAGGATTAGGAATCTGTTGCTACAATTAAGGCTGAATTCCATTTGAGGATATTATTGGAGATATTTTCACACCATTCTTGTTGAGATAGTAGATCTGGAAGTCCACATTCCTCTGCCTCTTCTTGGTGAGCCACGTGACGTTAACCAGCGTCTCTCCCACGGTAACGCTGATGTTGGCAGGAGGGGCTGGAACGCATTTAGACACACCACTCAGAATAGCATCCTATGTATAGGTAACCATGGTGACGGTAAGAAACACGGTAGACTCGTAGCCGTACCTCCGTCGAGTACAGTGGCGCCCGTCTTCATGATGGGCTCTCCGTCCCCGGCACCGGTGCACCCCCTCAGGTAGAAGCGGTACTGACTGTGTCGGTCCAGAGCCTGCAGGGTCAGGTTGGACACTGCAGGGTCCTCTATGGACACAACCTGCATGGGGCTGTCATCGCTCTCCACAACTGATCACAGCACACACACACACACACACACACACACACACACACACACACACGCGCAAACACGCCCCGCAAACCAATCAGTGCTGCGTCTCCAACATGGTTGCCCGGGTGACAGGTGGCTGACTGATGAGCATCATTAGCAGGTTCTGCTCTCACATTTTCCAGGCTCTATTGATTTTGCCGTGGATGTATTTACTTTATGTCATCACACTAATTTCATTATGTATGTAGAGGAGGGAAATATCAATAAGATGACTTTTTACTATTTTTATGAATCTTGTGGGTTTTACAAAGACAATACAAAAAACCAGATTGATCATTGTATCTAATTATATCTAAATATATGTCTAATGTATTCCAGTAACCCAGCTGGTTCTTAGCCTGTGTTAGGTTCAGGTGCATATGATAAGAGCAGGAAAGGTCAGACTCACTCTGTTGGTACTGCAGCAGATATCCTTTGAGGACACCGTTGGGCTGATGGGGAGGAGTCCAGTGGAGCGTCATCTCCGTCTCTGATGGGCTCTCCAGCCGCAGGGACATGGGTGGGCCGGGAACTAGACACACACACACACACACACACACAGCTCTGATGAAATCTCCACGTGTCAGAAGAGGCAGCGTCACACAGTTCTGATCCACTGTCACCTACTTTCTCTAACACCTTCCTGCTCAATAATATCTATCTGAGCATTGATTTCTTACCGCCCGTCTCTCCTCCTCTCCCACACTCTACTACAAACCCTTCCCCCTCTCCTTCCCCGTTCCCCCGCCCCCCTTCTTTTCCGCTCTCTCACCTCCCTCGTCGGTCTTGAAGTACAGCGTCTCAGAAGCGGGTCCCTCTCCTTTGCTGTTGAATACGGTGGCGCCCAGTGCGTAGTGGGAGTACGGCCTGAGGTCGTTGATCACCTTCTTCCCCTCGTTGGCCCCGGTCTCCACCACCATCACCTGCTCCGGCTCCCTGGCCCTTCGACCTCTGTGGCGATCCCTGGAGCTGAGCCTGGTCAAGTGGATCTGGAGCCAGAACATGAGAGGGAATCAACAATCACATATTATTAACATTTGAACATTTCTTATACTCATTCAAAAGTATTATAGGAATAGAAGGTCATGTGACCAGAATGACAAATGCTCCTTTCCTCACAACCGAGGGAGCAAACATGATCACACCTCTGTTGTTTACTCTGGATGTATTATTCAGAGGCAGGGGGAGTGAATATGTGATGGGCTACAACAAAGCACATAAAGGATCAGAACCTTGTATCCCAGCAGGTGTCCTCTGACCGTCTCTTTGTCTATGGGAGCCCAGGTCACCTTGATGGAGGTGCTGTTCAGCAGGACCACACCCACGTCCATAGGAGCCTCCAGCGGCACTGAAACACAGCAACAGAAACGTGGTTGACGGATAAGAACAGAGAGGAGAATCATCACAGCCGCTCCTGATAATAGGTTTTGGATTCTCTTACTATCCTCTCCCGAGTATCCAATGACGGGGTCCGGCTCAGGCCCCTCCCCTACTTCATTGACAGCCTGGACTTTGATCTCGAAGGCGGAGAAGTTGCGGATATCCGTCACCACGAAGGGCGGCGCGGCGGTGTCGTTGGTGTGCCAGGCCGGCCCGCTGCCCAGCACTCGCCTCCACAACACGCGGTACATGAAGTCGGGTCCGTTGAAGTTTCTCCTATCCATCTCCTGGAGTCACGGGGACGGCAGGCAACAAGGCACACACTTGTTATATATAAATAACTGTGTGCTGCTTTAGATGATTGTGCGTTGAGGCGGTCAGCGTACCTCCCAGGTGATGACCAGCGTTTCCGGGTCTGCAGAGTCGCTCCTGACGTCTTCAGGGTTGTAGTCCGGCGCTGTGAGAAACATCAACAGACGCCATGTGAGGACGCCTTCAATCTGCTTTAATTTGATGTTAATAGTTAATTGTTTTGCTCCTCTGACCTTCTGCAGGCGTGTTGTACATTTCAGAGGGTCGGCTGGGGTCGCTCGCACCCACATCATTGATGGCAATGACACGGAAGCGGTAGGACATGTGGGGCCACAGGAGGAGGCTGGTGCTCTCCTGGTCTCCATTCACTCTCTTCAGCTCCTCCCAGCCGCTCTCCTTTGAAGCCTGGTCCTGAAACTCCACCACAAACTCTGCAGGAAGAGACAGATGGAGAGAGAGAGAGGGAGAGGGAGAGAGAGAGAGAGAGGGAGAGAGAGGGAGAGGGAGAGGGAGAGGGGAGGAGGAATGATGGAGGAAAAGAGGAAGTAAACATCAACAGAGCCCCAGAAACATAAATAATAATAACTCTTTTCGGAGATGAAGTCAGAGCAGCAGACTTTCATCTCTGTAAGTCTGCAGTGTGAAACAAATGATGCTGTCAGAATAATGAAAACAGAGCAGACTCCCATTCTGCCACCAGGGAGACAAATCCAAAGCTTTGGGCCGTACAAGATGAATGGATCTGTTTGCATTTCTGTGTGTGTGCGTGCGTGTGTGTGTGTGTGTGTGTGTGTCTGTGTGTGTGGGTGTGTGTGCGTACTTAGCACGGGGCTTTTGTGGTCGTCTCCAGGAGTCCAGCTGAGGGTGACTGCTCGGTGCTCAGGATCTTTGACCTGGAGGAAGTCTGGACTGTCTGGACGATCTGAGGGGGGGAGGGGGGGAGGGGTCACTCATTTAGTAAACATGTCTGTCTCTGTTCCTTCAGATGATCATGAGCTGTGTGTCTTCTTACCGATCATAGTGAGCGTGCCGCTGTCCTCAGCCATGTCCAGCTTAGTGATGACCTCACAGGTGTACACACCCTCGTCTTTTTCCTCCACGTTGGCCACCATCAGGTCCGGCCCATCAACTGTGTATCTGCACAACAACAGCCGTCACTCTTTCCCTACTTTCCATTCCAATAACATTCACTTCTTAATCTGAATCCGTCCTGTCACACACACACACACACGTTGTCCTCATGTTTAGAGTCTCAGCTTACTTGTCTTCACTGTGGGATTGGAACAGCTTCTGCCCGTCCTTCCTCCACTGGATGAGCGGAGGGGAGAGCGTGACGTCGACGGAGGCCAGGCAGGTGAAGATGGCCGTGTTTCCAGGCTGCACACTCAGAGCCTGAGGAGGCGACAGGATCACTGTCCTGTCTGCAGGAGAGACACAGCGTGAGGACCAGAGCTGCCTGAGGCGATAATAACATCTGTTGCTCAGGGACACCGTGTGTGTGTGTGTGTGTGTGTGTGTGTGTGTGCACATGTGTGTGTGTGTGCGTGTGTGTGGCCCACTCACTCAGCACATCCAGGTCTGCGCTGATTGATAAGTTGCCGTTCTCCACAGAGCAGCTGTAGAGACCCTTGTCGTCGTGGGTGACATTAAAGATCTCAAGCCCCCCGTTGCTCAGTGGGTTCACTCTGGGATCTGCCAGGAGGGAGGAGGTGCTGCTGCTCTCCCTGGAAACACACACACACACACACACACACACTTAGTCGATTTCAAAACATAGCCTGGATGGATAAATTCCCAGTCCCAGGCCAGCTGCAGCAAAATGTGGCTGTTAATTTATGCGCATGAAGAGATAAACATTAGAATAACAAGACAGAATAGAAGAGAAAGGTTATTTATATATCAATACTATTCAGATACAGAGAATAGAATAGAAACAAGCTCCTGTCTCACCACACGACTTTAGGTTTGGGGGAACCAAAGGTGTCACAGTCCAGTACGGCCTTCTGTCCCTCTGTGAACCTGTATGTGAGCCCGTGCTCAGTCAGGATCTGCGGGGACAGCTCTGGAAAAAAAAAACAACACACACACAAATGAGACACACACGCACACACACACGTACCGCGCCTGTCAACCAGCCGCACACAGAACACACACACACTCACCGATGACGTAGACGTTGGTGTTGGTGAGGACGGTGCCGTGCTGGTTAGAGGCTCGGCACTGATAGATGGCCGTGTCCTCAAAGTGCACGTCCCTCAAAGTCAGAGATCCGGAAGGTTCCACGATGCGTCTGATGTCCTGGGAGGTTTCTGTCAAACACACACACACACACACCGTCACCCTACTCACCAGCATGAATGAGGTATTGATGTATGTACGTCTCCATATATTGCTACCATGCAGTGTCTATGTGTGTGTGTGTGTGTGTGTGTGTGTACTGTCCTTACCTGAGAGGGGGACGCCATCGACGGTCCAGCTGATGGTAGGCGAGGGGATGCCGTCAGCTTGGCAGTCCAGCCTGACCGTCTCTCCCTGGGCATAAATCTGACTGAGAGGCTCCCTGGTCCAGTATGGAGCCGCTACACACACACACACACACACACACACACACACACACACAGTAAGTAATTTATCACAGTACCTCACCCTTGTGTAAGACAATGCGCAGTCAAATCCATTCTATTCCATGCCCCTGACTGATTGTGTGCAGCTGTCTTGTGTATTGATTGTGAGACGGTGACACAAACACAATAATCTATACATCTCTGCGTTTTGAGGCCGCTGGCGGCTCAGACGTACCTTCCACCGTCACAGTGTAAGTGTGTACGGTGCGGCCCTGCGTGTTCTCTGCTATACACTGGTACTCGCCCCCGTCGCTCTCCGAGATGTTGCTGAAGCGCAGGTGGCGGTTGAACATTTCCTTGGTGGTCCGGGCTTCAGAGAGCTCCCCGTCCTTCCTCACCCACAACACTGAGGGAGTGGGACTGGGAGGAGGAGAGGAGGGAGGGGGAGGAGGACAGGGAGATGGAGGAGAGGCAGGTGAGATTGATTTAAGGAGTGGCTGAAGTTTTTTGATGGATGGGTTCAGAAACACACACACGCACGCACACACACACACACACACACACACTCACCGGCCTTGGACGATGCACTCAAGCTCCAGCGTCTGACCCCTGAGTGTCTGGTAAGTGGTATGGGTTCCTCCAGGTCTCAGCATGTGGGGCCGCTTGTTCCTCACAACTGAGTTAGCTGTAGATGGACGAGAGAGAGAGAGAGAGAGAGAGAGAGAGAGAGAGAGAGAGAGAGAGAGAGAGAGTTACAGGGGAGAAAACAAGCAACTTTCAGAAATAGCCTTGTGCTGCTGACACAGCGGACCTAAGTAATGCTGACACACACTCACACACACACACACACACACACACACACTCGCACACGCTCGTGCAAGCTGTGGACGCCTGTGGAAGCGACTTTACCTTTAATAACATATCATATAGATTTCCGACACACGGTGGCAGAGGTCTCATGTTAACATGCGCTCATCTGTCTGACCTCTAAGCGCCGCCGCCGCCGCCAGCCATGTGTCAGCGTGAGCCGCATCTCATTAACACTGTGCGGAGGAGGAGATAGACCCCCTGCTGCTTCTGAGACTCTCTGATGGATACGGTCACTGCTTTGGTCAGCACCACACACCACCACATGCAGGGGCGGGGGCGGGAGGCTGAGAGTGCGATTCTGACTTTGATTTCAGAATCGCTCTGAGTTAAGTTTGCTCAGCGGCGTTCAGGAACTCACTGGGGTTGACGGTGAGGGTGATGGGCTCCTTCACCAGGATGGTGCGCGTTGCCAGATACTGGACGTTGCAGGTGTAGTCCTCCCTGCTGTCCTCCGGCGTCAAATAGGCAAAGTACAGGTTACCGTCTTTTCCCACCACGACGCGATCGCTCAGCTCGATGTGACGCAGCCCTGCAGAGAGACGAGGGGAAGGAGAGAGAGAGAGAGAGAGAGAGAGAGAGAGAGAGAGGAGGAAGAGGGGGGATCATTAGAGAGACAGAGGAGCTGACAGAGAAGTTTCAGATATCATTACAGGACAAAGAGGAGAACAGAGTGACGGACAGGCAGACATCGAGATTTCTTGAGAGATAAAAGCAGAAATGGATGATTGATGGCTCTCACCCAGGTCCATCCAGTGAATGATGGGCTCCATGGTGCTGGGCGGAGGGTTGCACTTCAGGACGATGCTGCTTCCCTCCTCAGCTTTCACCTTCACCTTCGTCTCTTTCTGCTGGGACGGAGGTACTAAAGGAGAACACATCACACGCAACATAAACACGCTGTGAAATCAGGCCCTTATCAGAGTCTGAACACACTCCAGGGCCCTTAGGTGATATACAGACGATTAAGAAATGATGATTTGCAGAAACGTTGCGACGCTTCCGTCACAAATCAACCTAAACACACAGTCTGATTGCTAATGAGCACTATTTATAGATCTCCATTCGGGGAAGTTGAAGGAATGAGGCGTCGTCGTCACGGGGGAGGCCTTTTGTCTCACACAAGTACAATGACGTGATTTGTGAGTCGCGTGTGTGTACTGTATGTGTGTGTGTGTGTGTGTGTGCTCTCTACCCCCTCCCCACCCTCCCTCCCCCCTCCCCTCTACCCATTGTTGATAACCCCACAGGAGAACTGAAGAGTGCTTCACATGACATCAACTCAAGTGCGTTTCTGGGGAAACCGTTGTCAGGGAAACAGTGAGGGAAGGAGGTCGCCCAGGAGAGAGCCAGTCACAGGTGGATGGAAACACATAGGTGCTCTTTACTTTTGCCTCAGGGCCTCTCTCTCTCTCCCTCTCTCTCCCTCTCTCCCTCACTCTCTCTCTCTCCCTCTCTCTCCCTCCCCCCCTCTCTCTCCCTCTCCCTGTGCATAAGTATATAACTCTTAAAATGCTAATGATGCCGTTATTGCGTGTAATTATGTTGAGGGTGGCGGTGCTGTGATCTCTCTGCTTGAGCCTCCATCTGCTAACAAATGAGGCCTGTGTGATGCAGGACAGGATGCGGCTCTGCTCTCGGCCTTGTAAACAGCTCTGTTAGTGCCGATAAAACCACCAATAGCCCCGCTCGGCTCTAATCTGGACCTGGAAGGCGTTTTTACTGGAGCGCTGAGAACTCTAAAACTGGCAACGACACCAAAACCGCATTAATACTGTGTGAAACGGAACTTGAATATTCCATTTGTGGACTCAGTGTTTGGATGAAAAGCCTCCCATACCGTCCGTGTTGAGTATGGCCTCATCGGACACCGCTGTCCCGAGCTCATTGGTGGCGTAGCAGACGTATCTCCCTTGGTACTGCTTCACCATGTCCATAGTATTACTGAGTGTGTAGAACGCGAAGGAGCCTGAACTCTCCGTGACCTTCAGCTCGGGGTCGTTGCTCGGGTCGAACGTCTCCCCGTCTTTGGTCCACCGGAAACTGGAGCAAAGGGGAGAGACGAATCAGCACGAACAACAGATTGGCCCATAATCCAATTCCAATATCTTTGAAAGCAATTTAGAAACATACGTGCCGTGTCTTTACACATCGCAGCAGCTGTGACACCAAACTGCTGGATGATTTGCACGGCCTGTTCTATTGGGACTCATAAGCTGTACTGCTGTGTGCTGTATAATTGCAACATCCATCTTTTCCATGGCAACCGGAGCACAGTTCTGCACATCAGGCTTAATGACATTTATCCCTTGTTGAAAAGAGGAACTCTGACTGGGAGAAGCAGCGCTTTCATGTAAAACTAATATGTAGATGTCAGCTGAGCAAGGAGACGCAAGGTCACACATCTCTGCTCTCCTCCTGTATCCACACACACATTTCCTCCTGTGTGTGTGTGTGTGTGTGTGTGTGTGTGTGTGATACTAACGTTGGCATGGGGTTGCCAGAGGCTTCACAGCTCATGACGAGGTCTTCATTACTGAAGACAGTCACAGACTCTGGTTGCGTTGTAATCGCCGGGGGCTTCTTGACTGCACGGGCCAAAAACACATACACACACACAGAGTTAACACTGTCACAACATCAGCCTCAAAAGATGACACAGGCACACACAGACACAGGCACACACGCACACATGAGCTGTCACATGCATATAGAGAAACACAGGCCCTCTGAATAGTGTCACGTATGTCCCTGACCTGCTGTAATAACTCCCACTGCGACGCATGGACACGTGAAACACATGTAACACATGTAACACATGTAACACGCATCCCTGTGGTCACTGTTAATGGCTTGGCAGACGCTGCTGAACAGCCAGAGACACGACTCATCTTCATAGTTTAACAGCCGCGGATAAATAAATTCAGTCGACATCATTTAAAAAGACTCTCTGGGGACGTGTGTGAAATATAGGCCGGTGGTGGGGGGGGGGGGGGGAGGGAGAGGGGGAAGAGGGAGAGGGGAGAGAGGGAGAGAATGGGGGAGAGAGGGAGAGAGGGGGAGAAAATAGGTTGAGATGAGAGGAAATAGATATGGTAGAATGTCAAAGGGGGGAGAGTTCATGTAAAGGAGCTATATGGCAGAGACACACACACACACACACACACACACACACACACACTCAGAGAAAGCCAGAGAGTGTGTGTGTGAGTGTGTGTGTGAGAGCCTTGGGGAAATGAAGGAGGGATTTTAAACGGGAAAAAAAGTAATGACCACCAGAAGGAGTTTCGCTTTCTCCGTCACCGCCGTTCATGACAACCATAAAGCAACGACTCCATCGCAGCCATAAAACTGCCCGTGTGTGTGTGTGTGTGTGTGTGTGTGGCATGGACGCCGCAGCACAGATCCATCATGTTTGTGTCCTCCCGGTGCTTTATGTTCCCTGGCAGCTTTGAGCTTCTGCCTTCCAACACCAGAGGACAGAAATTGATGTGTTTTTTCTCCCTCCAATCCATCTTGAGTAATATTAGCAGTGTACTGTATACACTCAGTGTGTGTTCGCACGGCGTGCAGCGGGACAGAGGACACAGCTAGTCCTTAATTTGACTTTAAAGGAGAGGGACAGAGCTGCAGGCGGAGACGAATTTACATTATGTAGGTAAATGGGTAAGAGGGGAGGAGGGAGGGGAGGGAGGGAGGGAGGGAAGGAGGGAGGGAGGGAAGGAGGGGAGGGAGGAGGGGGGGCTGCGGTAGAGCGGAGCAGACAGAGGAGACGGATGGGAGTCGCAGGGTAGAGAGACAGAATAAAGAGCGGCAGAGAGACGGGGAGGCAGAGGCAAACAAAGGGCGAGCGAGCGAGCGAGCGAGCGAGCGAGCGGGCAGGCGTGCGGCCTCGCAGAGACTCAGAGAGAGAGGAAGACGGCAAAGTGAGGGAATCTGATGAAGGCATTCCCAGCCAAGAAGGAAGTAACCCCATTTCCTCTGCTGATCAAATTGAAGTCGGAGGGCTGCGGGCGCCGCTCCGTTATTGGCAGAGGAGGACAAGGAGGAGGCGGAGGACGGGTGCAGGAGCTTAGTGGTTTAACTCCTCTTTATTTCCCAGTGACTTTGATCTAACAGCCTCGCCGCTTCCTCACAGACAGCAGCTCCTCTCCTCACACCTCCTCCTCCTCCTCTCTGCTCCCACTGGGATCTCACCTAGCGGGAGCCAATGAGGCTAAACACACACCCACGGACAGACAAACTGGTGTACGTTCACGGCACAACACACACAGACACACACACACATTTGCGTGGCAGACACAGATGCATAAACATGAACTCACACACAGCACAATGGACATTATGACTGATTACAGCACAGCGGAGTGCAGAAGGTTTGAGCCGGTGAGCTGGCAGTGGGATAAAGTTTGACATAATGAAAGTGTTTACAATCACGTCTGCCAGCACCTGCATTAACACTGACTGACTGATCTATAAAGAGGAGCACTTACGATCACGTATGTGGTCTGTTAGTCCACAGAGAGAGGCGGCAAGAGGGAAGGAAAGGAGGGAGAGAAGATCTTAGTTACAGTAAATAACAAGAGGAGAGAGAGAGGGAGAGAGAGAGAGGGAGAGGGAGGGAGAGAGAGAGAGGGAGGCTGAGAGAGGGAGGGAGAGAACATCTTAGTTACAGTAAATAACAAGAGGTGAGAGAGAAAGAGAGGGAGCAAGAGAGAGGGAGAGAGAGAGAGGGAGAGAGGCAGAGAGAGGGAGGGAGAGAACATCTTAGTTACAGTAAATAACAAGAGGAGAGAGAGAGGGAGAGAGAGAGGGAGAGGGAGGGAGAGAGAAGGAGAGAGAGGGAGAGAGAGAGAGAGAGAGAGAGAGGCTGAGAGAGGGAGGGAGAGAACATCTTAGTTACAGTTAATAACAAGAGGAGAGAGAGAGAGAGAGAGAGGGAGCAAGAGAGACAGAGAGAGAGGCAGAGAGAGGGAGGGAGAGAACATCTTAGTTACAGTTAATAACAAGAGGAGAGAGAGAGAGAGAGAGAGGGAGCAAGAGAGACAGAGAGAGAGGCAGAGAGAGGGAGGGAGAGAACATCTTAGTTACAGTTAATAACAAGGAGAGGGAGAGGGAGAGAGAGGGAGAGGGAGGGAGAGAGAAGGAGAGAGAGGGAGAGAGAGAGAGAGAGAGAGAGAGAGAGAGGGAGGCTGAGAGAGGGAGGGAGAGAACATCTTAGTTACAGTTAATAACAAGGAGAGGGAGAGGGAGAGAGAAAGGGAGAGAGAGAGAGAGAGAGAGGTAGAGGTAGAGGGGGAGAGAGAGAGACGAAGCAGTAATGTAAGTTTCCTTCTATGACACTGATTCTAATCCAGCGTCCTTATTGATCCAGATCGATGTCTCAGTAACTCTCATTGACATGCGTGAGGCTCCCTGATTGACAGGCAGGAGACACCTTGACCTTTCTGTCTTCGACCTGCTCCTCCTCCTCCTCCCTCCTCCCTCCTCCCGTCCAGCAGCTTGGCCCTCTCACCTCCTTGTCACCTCACTCCTTTGGGAGTTACATTCGGTGATTTACTGCATTTCATCAACATTTATGGGACGCGCGTGTGTGTGTGTGTGTGTGTGTGTGTGCGTGTGTGTGCGTGTGTGCGAGCTGCTTCCCCTCTGTACACACACACTGTTGCGTGTACATGTGGGCGGAGGACAGTGAGTCATTGCCAGTAGCTTTAGATATATAGAGCAAACAACAGAGGCAGCAGTGGAAACAATCTCCTCTCTGTGTTGCCGCTCTGTGGGCAGAGCGGCAACACAGAGAGGATGAAGATCAATTTCCCTGCAGGCTCACAAACTCAGCTGGATCGCTAATGCCCACATATTGCAGCGAGGAGGAGCAGGAACGAATGAAAGAAATCTCCCTGGATTATTGTTGTATAATGCAACAGCTGATTAAATCAGCAGGCGCTCGGTCCAAACCGGATCAATAACAGGACTGATCAATGCAATGTGAGGGGGGATCAATTACAAAGTAATTAGGCACAACACAGGCTGAGACCACGTCTTGCATTTTGCGCCGCGGTAGCGCGACCCAGGCCTGCACACTGAGGGTGAACGGGAATAGGAACAAACCTTGGCCGGGCTCATTAACCGCCATGAAAGGCTCGGGCACTTTGATGGAGCAACAACGCAATTAACACAACAAATGGATCTTTGAACATCGGGGGCTTCCGTGGTGGTGAATGGTCTGGAATATGAAGCGGTACTCACAGTTGGAGGGGATGTGTATGACGGCTGCGCTGGGCCGGGCGGCGAAGGAGAGGAGGAGGAGGAGCGGGAGAGGGAGGAGGAGGAGGGCCAGGCGAGAGGAGCACTGCCCCCTACTGCCAACCTGCTGTCGCTGTGTGTGAGGCATTGCTCACTGTCCCATCAAAGTCCCACCTGCTCACACACACATAAAACGCACGCAGAGGAAGGTACCTCTCTCACACACACCTACACACACACACACACACTTGTGCAGAGTGAGAGCACACGGGCCTTGTTGCTTCCTCCTCCTTCTTCTTCTTCTTCTTCTTCTCTCGTCTTTCGCTCTCTTCTGTAACTCAGGTCCACACACTCCTGCTGGTCTCCTCTCTGAAAGACAGGAGAGGAGGGGGGAGAGGGAGGGAGAGAGGGAGGGAGAGAGGGAGGGGCAGGGGCGGAGGGAGAGAGGGGGCCATGTGTCAGAATGGGAGAAAGATTAGCCTGTGCCATGTGGTCAGACCTACAGACAATCACACACACACCAGTTAACACACCAGCGCAGACCCCCGACCACAAACCACCAGCAACGCCTCTCACACACACACACACACACACACACACACACACACACACACACACACACACACACACACAACCAGGCCCTGCGGAAGAGGAAAAAGCCCATTTGGTTAATTAGGTGAGCAGCGGCCCGTGAGGAAGAGGGCGGGCAGCAGGACAGATGGACAGAATACCACAAGAAGAAGAGGAAGAGGAGGAAGAGCGACCACTGATGGAGCGTCAGATAGGACACAGGACGGTCAAACTGACCACACACACACACACACACACACACACACACACAAACCGCCCTGTGTGTACTTTGGGTTTGTGACGTGTGTGTGTGATAGAGACGCTCTCAGTCACAGCGAGCGAGGCTAGCCACCCCTGCTAGGAGTCTACCCGTTCTCCATCTGTACCCTTGGAGCCGGTCCCTGGCCTGGACGTGCAGGCTGTCCTCCCCCCCCCCCCCCGGTGCAGCCCGCTGACTGTTTACTCTGCTCCTCCTCCGCATCGCACACAAAGAGCTGTAACGGGCGCACCATGATCCAGACGCACATGTGAGACAA